>NC_080428.1:36754922-36872422 GCF_029873635.1 Malania oleifera | reverse complement strand
CGATTAAAGAAAGAGTCGAGCAATCACGGAGCAAATAAGAGATTGATTAACCATAGTGAATCATTTGATATATTGAGATACTATGATTGAAAGGAAATATGAGCATCAGGCTGCAGTTGGGTGTTGAGTAGCCTTAGACTCAACAACAGCCCTATTTAACCATGGAATTAAACAGATTGTGGATGTGAATTGATCATCAACATAAATTGATAGAGAAAAGTAGGAACATGTAGCTTAGCAATACATTTAGCAATCTGCATAGAGAGAGAGAGAGAGAGAGACAGACAGACAGACAGAGACAGAGACAGAGACAGAGACAGAGAAAGAGACCTACTTATGTTGCTGCAATTGATTTCTTCAAATAGGACATCAAGGTCAGGCACTTATACCATGGTTTTAAATAATGGTAACAGTCTGCTTAAAGGTAAGGATCCTAGTGTAACAATTGCAGCCATCGCAAACATTACATAACAGGTAACAGACATAGCATCCGTGAATTAATTTTTTGCATTAGCAGAATAGTTAGAAGCATATAGATTTACATGTTTTGATCCAGGAATCCTATATCCTAATGCTTTAAATGTTTTTTAGTAAATTTTAATCAATTTAAATATAACATATATTACAAGTATTGGATGTTATCTTGGTAGCTTTCATTGCTTTTGGCGAGAAGAAGCATGCATTTGCTACTTATCAATATATTGATTATGGGTGAAGTTTGAACTAAGTAATCATAAATATAAAGACATATAAAACATAGAATGCCATTTTTGTACTTTTAGTCTTTAATAGAATTTTTGTTATCTAAAAAATAAAATATAGGTGTCCATACGTTAAACAATAACAAAAATGCATAACAATAGAATGAATTTTTGTCTCCAAATTGGTTGTAAGAAAAACACAAAAAATAAATAAATAATTGAAAGAACCGAGTATACGAACATAAGTAAAATAATGAGAGAAAAAAGTTGGGTTTATTTGATTGATTCTTGTTATAAAAAAAAAAAATGCATACTAAATGTCAAGGACAATATACCCAAAAATGTTTTTTTTTTTTTTACAAAAAAAAAAAAAAAGTACTAACTAAAATAAACCAACTTGAAACTGAGTTTTCTAAGCTTAAATAAAGAGAAACGAGAGGGGGAAACCGGAAACGCAAAAACCAAAAAATAAAGAGTCAATAACCTATTTTAGTCATTCACAGCCAGTCTAACACTATAACAGTCCGTAACAGCCTGTTAAATGGACCGCAATGGTGCCTGTTACGGACCTACAGTTGTTATCCAGGGGGATTTCAAGATATAGCCTTGTAAGAGTCTCAGAAGCCAATGATACTGTTATGGCTGTACTGGCCATTACACATCAATTTTTAAAACTATGACTTGTACAACTCAACACTTGAGAAAAGAAAAAATGTAAGTTGAATTGAACAACCTCAAAACATTAGGAACTGTTCACACTTTGCAGAGTCACGGTTTCAATTTTTCATTTTTAATTTTTTAACAATTTTAAAAATACAATTTTTTTGTTCTTCAACATTTTTATAGAAAAACTGAAAAACAATAAAAAATTGTTTTTTTTTTAAACATGAATGTTTTTTTCTTGTCCAAAACTTTTGAAATTGCAAACCCTATCAAATAACACTATCAGTAGTGTTAGATAGAGTCAGCTCAGATACCACTTGATGCAGGACTAACATCCAACAATGTTAACTCTCAATTCCAATCCCCTCGAGAACTAATAGTTAGGGGCCGCCATAGGCTTACAAAGCTCAGAAGATGTAGAAATTAAATTAAGGAACCTAATTAAGCCACAATACCAGTTTTTTAAATGCAAATAACCTAGAATCTTGAAGACATAATCCTAATAAAACTACCATAAATTAAAAAGGTAAATATAATAAAATCCTCCATGCTGGCTGCATCAGGGTGCCATAGAGAAAATAAAACTTCCAAAAGTTTGAAAAAAAAAAAAAACGAAAAAGTAATATCTGGATGTTACCACTCTCATAAACAAGTGCTTTTTTATGAAATACTTATTTAAGAAAATTAAATGCACAATATGTTGGAAAAATCTACTTCCATCCACACACAAATCATGAGCTAAATAATAATACAAAATAGAATTCTTAATTTGCCTGCCCTAATTGTTGTTGCAATGTTCAAGTGGCTTGTCATTGCAGATCAAAATAAAACAAAAGAATAATATAGCAAATAAAGAACATAGCATGGTACTTTCCACAATTATGAAGTAATTTCCAAGGCTATAAATTACCTTGTGAAAAGAAAATAATGTGGAGATGGACTGTCCTGAGGTTGCATGCCAATCCACACACCCCACAAAAATAGCTTAGGCTTCTTCATTCCATGCTGCTAAATTCACAATCCTTTCTACATATGTTTCATGTCTAATCACATTAACCCTGGCATGATTGAGTGTCACTATATGATAAATGCCCCACATTGAAATCAAACAAAAACAACTTCTGCTGAAGTTTTATCCAAAAGGAATCATCATATCACTTCTTGAAATTTTTAATCCAATTTGCTCAATTTTTGCAACTAAATCAAGATGGAAAAGGAAAATTTTCAGTTAGAGAAAACAGATGCTGCTCTTAATGCCCTGTGCATATCTGAATCTATACATTAGGCACATATCCATGCTCACGCAGACGAGCAGTTAATGAGCTCAATCCTGCATAAATAAGCAATGCTTCAGGATGTGTCTTATCAGCAGTAACAAAAACGTGCAAACCACTTTCGAGCTCAATCCAGCTACACCCTGGTGTTTTCCTCAAATTTTGTTGTTTCATTGTATGCCTCATCCCTAATACCTCTTCATATCGACCAACTTCTCCATAAACATTTGACATTAGCACATAAGTCCCACAATGCTCTGGATCGAGTTCAAATACCCTTTGTGCAGCAACCTCAGCCAAAGCAGCATTCTTGTGGAGCCGACATGCTGCTAGGAAAGCCCTCCATACTACTGGGTTGCCTTCAATTGGCATTGTTAATACCAGCTCATAAGCCTCCTCAAGCTGCCCAGCCCGGCCAAGCATGTCAATCACACATGTATAATGTTCAATTTGTGGAACCACACCATATTTTGACTTCATTTGTCTCAGGAACTCACGACCTTCACACACAAATCCTGCATGGCTGCACGCTGACAGAATCCCAACAAATGTGACCTCATCAGGCTTCAATTGCTCCTTACACATGCTAGAGAACATATCTAATGCCTTACCGCCATCCCCATGCATGGCATAACTCAGGATCATAATGTTCCATGATACCACATCCTTATTAATCATCTTATCAAAAACCAAGTGAGCATCCCTCAAGCTACCGCATTTTGCATACATGTCCATAACGGCATTGTTCACAAACACATCATCAATGCTTTTACTCTCAACATCCTTCCCCAACCCATTGACAATCATGTAACCATGAATCTCTCTACCATGCCTCAATGCTGCCAGATGGGAGCAGGCAGGAAGGACCGCTGTTATTGTGACCAAATCAGGCCGAATCCCAGCATCTAACATTTGATCAAAAATCCGTAGAGTTCCATCATGATCACCAGACTGTTCATAAACAGATATAATTGAGTTCCAAGAAAATATATCCTTTTCAAGCATGATTTCAAAAATTTTCTGTGCATCAGCAACACATTTGCACTTTCCATACATATCAACCAAAGCATTTGAAACTGCAACTCCTGAATCATACCCCATTTTCATTATAAACCCATGAACTGCTCTCCCATTTTTAAGGTCCCCTGTCACAGCAAAAACTGATAAGATCCCAGTAACAGTGAATTTACTGGGAACAATCCCTTCTTCACTCGCTTGTCTGAAAACCATCAAAGCCATATCAAACTGCCCAATCTGCACATAGCCATGCATCATTACATTCCAAAGCACAACATCCCTTATCGGCAATTCTTCAAACAAGGTATGAGCATCATCCATAAAACCAAATTTTAAATAAGAGTTCACCAAAGCACTACCAATAAACGGATCAAACTCCAACCCAAATTTGAATAACTCCCCATGGATCTTCTTTATCTCCAAAAGATCACAAGAAGCTTTAATTGTAGATGGAAATGTAAATTTATCAGGCGAAACTCCCACATGTCGCATTTTTCTATAGTACTGAAACGCATCTTGGGCTAGATCATTGGTAATGAAACCAGCAATGATTGCATTCCAAGTATAAACATTTGAATCCGAGGCCAAACATTCAAAGACCAAAAGGGCATAAATCATTTGGCTACACTTAGCGTACATGTTGATTAAGCTGGTGACGGATAATGGGGATCTGAGGAAGCCATTGATAAGCATCCATGCGTGGACTTCTCTGCCTTTGGTGAGGTTCTGGTGATGGGCACAAGCTTTCAAGGACGCGATGCAAGTGGGAAGCTTGCCAGTAGACTGAAAAGAGTGGAATGAGAAAGAAGAATAAGAGAAGTTGAGGGGAAAAAGAGGAGTTTTCTTGATTGGTAGCCCAGAGAACCATCTGCTCATTTAACAAAGCTACACAGTTTAAATGAGCTTGCCTGGAGTGGAAGAGAACACAAACTTGCATGTGCCTCTTTCTTATAGCCAATGCTAGTCCAGTACTAACCCCTCCTTTGGTTTGTAGAATAGAATATAGGTAGAAATGGGACTACTGTTGGGATGCAACTACTGCTTTTGATTAGTCAAATAGAATGACTACCGGAATCACAATTTGAGTTCCACTCCGGCATTTGGTATTCCTCAATGGTGACTGGAATGGAATGAAAAATATGTCAGTTTCTGAAAATGACCATATTGCAGAATTATTTATTTTTGCAATTTAACTGTAAATGTTCAATTTAACTTCAATTTTTAAAAGATTGCCATAAAATAAATGGTGGCCATAATGAAATGTTAAATTTTTCCTCGCAAAAACACATTTATATCAATCAGATCAAATCAGCACATATAAACAACCACAGAACCATTTATAAAGCATATATAAGCAATTTTTCAATTATAAAGCATATGTAAATCTAATCAAGAATTTGTCATACTGAATCACATAAACATATATAAACAACCAAATACAAAAAATCAGCCCTAGATATGCTCAGCTACTCTTTTAGTAGGCTCGCTACTAACAGAGACTAGGAAAAACAATGCTTGTCCCCACCTGCTAACCGCACAACACACAGCAGCGAAATCATAAGCGTTCTCGGGCAAACGAAAACACAGACAAACAAAAATCTAATTGGATCATGCACAAGAGCAAGGCTGGAGTCAATGTCCGATAAATTTGAATGTAAACGAAAACACTAAAAAAAAGGCGACGACTGATGCTATGGAGGTCGAAGGAATATGAGCCGCCGGAATCAGACGCATGATTTCAGATCAGGCAGTGCCGCCGCGAGGGAGAGAGAGCTCGCCTGAGAGAGCTGACAGCAGGAACTGGCGAGAGAGAGAGAGAGAGAGAGAGAGAGAGAGAGAGAGAGAGCGGGGGGGGGGGGAGGGGAAGAAGTGGGGGAGAGAGAGCTCACCGGAGAAGGTGCCTGTTGCAGCGGTGGCGCTGGCCGAGATGTTCTCTAAGCTCTAGTGAGACGCTTTGATGCTCTTGTGAATTGGGCTGTTGATGGGGGTACGTACCTGTGGTACTAAAATACTTATTCGGGGTTACAATGGCCAGTTTGGTGATTCTCATGGGTTGGTTAAGGGACGTTTTCTAAAATTATGTATTAAATGTTGAAATTTAATTTAAATTTAATTTTGTGAAAAATCCAGGATTGAACTTAAACTAATCATTGAATTTAAAATCTGAATTATTTTTAACTATTTGATATCTAATATTTGAATATGTGTTGTTTTTTAATTTTAACTTTCTTAATGCTTAAGAGAATATGTATATTTGATAAAAATAATTAATAATTATAAAAGTTTATTTAATTTAACATAAATACTATTTTCTTGTGATATATTTTATTAATTATTATAAATAAAAATAATATATTTTTATCATTATACAAAAAAAATTATTATTTTAATTTTAATCGCATAAGTATTGAGTTTTTTTGTTATTTTTATTTTTTTGTAAAGAATACAATTGAAAAACAAGCCTCTGAATCTAGATTTATTAGAGAAATTTTAGGAAAATTCAAAATTGTTCCCAAATGCTCTCTTACATCTATTCAGAAGTCATTCAAATCAAAAAAACGGGTCAATATACAGTAAACGATTGTTTCAATATTCGAAATCCTTTTTTGAAATCAAAATTGGAATTGTTTCACAGGAACAGTTACAATAATCAAATTCCCCAATGACTAAGGGATACTGATTCCGGAGCAACAACCAAGAACCATTGTTCCCCAACGACATGCATGATCTCCGCTCTATCTTACTCTTTAGATGGAGCAAAAACCTCACCCATTTCAATCTTCTTCTTATTGGTGATCTCGCGTTTCAACCATCAATGAATGCGACAATACATGATAGAGTTCATGAAAAGATATTTCTACTTAATTTTTTTACTGATAGAATTGATTTTTGAATTAAAAAAATGGATTCAAAGTGTTGCCGCCCATTATATCTTATGGTCTGTGTTTTTTGGTGGCCTGCGAAGCAGTAGTCTCTTCACTCGACTTCCAAATCTTAATCATTTTTCGTTTAATAAATAATCTACTTACTCTGATTTTGGGATGGTGTATAAACTTCTCAAACAAAAATTCTACTCCAATTAAGTTGTAAAGAATCTCCCTATGATCATCGTGATAACTTCTGATCGTTGAATTAGGGAAAAACGAAGTCGAAATCTTAAAGAGAAGGTGGAGAGACTAGAGAGAAAGTGAAGAAAACTAATTTTCTCACCAAAATTTGATTTTTCGCATTTTTATAGATGGCTGACCACGTGGATTCGTCGACAAGACACGTAGACTCGTCGATGAATCAAAGAAAGGAGTTCGTCGACGAGGATGATGAGTTTATCGATGAACCAAAGCGTCTGAATGTCCCTCTCTTTGTATCTCTTTATCGATGAGGTACTGAAACTCATCCATGAACTGTATATAGGTGTTCGTAGATGAAATCAAGGGTTCATCGACAAAACCAAGGGGTTAATCGACGAACCCTGCTTTTAACTCCTTTTGAATTTTCCTTTTATTTTTCGGGTCTCTACACCAGCTCCCGCCATTCCCTTGCTTTGTCTATGTCGTCTCTCGTTACTCATAAGCTTCTCTTGATTTCCTCCATTTTTTCTCAACATGAAAACCTAGCCTTCGGGCGATTCTCACTGTGTAATTCCGCTTTTACGAGTTCTTTGTTGTGTCGATTTTTTGAAGATTTGGTTTCTCATGTTCTCTGAGCTTTGATTTTCTCGAAAAATCAGTTCTTCCTGTTGCCGAGTGCTCCGGAACCAGTTGCCACCATCTTATACGCTCCGAACTTCGTACGATAAAGCACCGGCCAAGCTTGAGACTTTACTGTTTAGGCGAAGTTCCTTCGCGAGCTAGGTTCACGCGATGAACGACTTCTAGACGGTTATACCGCCATTATTTCTAGCGATTAGCGGTTGTTCTCTCAGCAATTCCGTCGAAGAACTCTAAAAATCGAAGTTGTTTCATTTTCGAGTATTGTGCTTCATTTTCACAGACCTTTTCAGAAGCTCTTTGGCTAAGTTCTTAAGGGGCTTACAAAGGTCGCCATTGGAGGATCTTCCGATGATATTTTCATCTGCTTCGTGGTGTTTATTGCCGAAATGAGGAGAAGTTGAGCGACAACATGACATTTTCTCGAGATATTTTGGAGTTTCTGCACTACCAGAGACGGTAATAGTCCCTGCACATCGCACCGTTCATTTGTCTGCTCCGTAATCCCTAGGCCTCTCGCGTGTATCACCGATTGCGATCTTCAGTTATGCAGGTAGGCAAAGGAAATTTTGTCGAAGTTGATGCTTAGATTCTACTTCATGACTCTCAATTTGATTTCTATGGATTCCGCTTGGCCATAGTTTTCATCTTCACTTCGCAGCAATTTTCTTCTTCGCGGGCACAATTTTGATTTGATAGTCGGAGTCGAGAACTCTGATTTTCTTAAAAGCGGCGAGAAATTTCCTAGAATTTTAGTTTTAGAGCATTTATAGATTTTTTTTTTCTGTTGTTGTGCTTCTCATTAATGGAGTCTTTTACATCGTCTTCTCTGTTCAATCCCTCTGAGGATCCTCCCAGTCCTTACTTCTTGCATCACTGTGACAATCTTGAGCATCAACAAGGCATTTCAACCTCTATTTTTATACCTAAAGTTGTTGTATTAGCCAGCCATTCTGCTGATGTTAAAAAATCTGTTAAGGCCAAAGAGAAACTAATCAAAGAGAAACCAATCTGTAGCTATTGTAAAAAGATTCGTTATACAAAAAATAAATGCTATCGCCTTCATGGATTTCCACCTGAATTCAAGTTCACAAAGCCTAAGTCAAATTTTGCACCTGTCAATCAAGCTACTGCTATTTCTTCACAGGAGGAACTCAGTGAAGTTCCTAAGATACCTATAACACGAGTAGTATCAGCAACCGGTTTCTTTACTAAATTCCAATTCTTCAAAATGGCATTGATGAGCGTAAACACAAGCACTTGTTACAAGTTGCTAGAGACCTTCATTTTCAGGCCCATTTACCATTAACTTTTTGGGGGGATTGTGTTCTAACAACCACATATTTAATAAATAGAACCCCCCCACTCCCCTTCTTTCAAATAGAAGCCCTTTATCAAGTTTTGTTTACCAAATTACCTTCATACAATCATTTGCGTATCTTTGGTTCTCTTTGCTATGCTGCCATCACTTCCCCAAAACACAAGTTTGACTCACGAGCTCGTAAGTGTCTTTTTCTTGGTTATCCCTACGGCATCAAAGGTTATAAGCTATTTGATCTTCAATCTCATACTTTTTTCATTTCTCATGATGTTATTTTTTATGAGTCCATTTTTCCATATAAAGCTACTTCCCCCTCTTCTTCTTCTTATTCTCCTCATACCAATGATAATGGTCTAGTTCTCCCTCTTTCTTTTTCAGATTCTCTTTCCGCTTCTCTTTCCCTTTCTCGTGTTCTTTCCTATGATCATTTATCTCTACCTCATCGTGCATTTACTATTTCTGTTTCATCATATTTTGAACCCAAATTTTACCACCAAGATGTCCAATATCCTCATTGGAGGGAAGCCATGTCTGTTGAGTTATCTGCTCTTGAGGCAAATAATACTTGGGTTCTCACTTATTTACCTCCTAACAAACACCTTATTGGCTGCAAATGGGTGTTTAGAATTAAATATCAGGCAGATGGCACGATTGATAAGTACAAAGCCTGACTTGTGGTTAAAGGCTACGCTCAAATTGAAGGTTTGGACTATTCAGATACCTTTTCTCCTATTGCTAAATTCACTACCATTTGATGTCTTCTTGCCTTCGCCTCTATTCATCATTGGAATTTACATCAACTCGATGTAAATAATGTCTTTTTACACGGCGATCTTTTTTAGGAGTGTTGGAATTGGTGTGATCCCAAGAGGGGGGATGAATTGGGTTTTAAAATATTTTTCAACTAATTTAAACAATTACGCCAATTCACCACGTATCATATCCCATTCAATATTAAACGTGTGTATGTAAAATGATTAAACTATTGGTTCATGCATACGTATGTATCTCATTCAATGTAAGTGTGTGCATGCAACTAAATATAACAGTAAAAAAATAGGCATACACATATTGAATTTAAAGTGTAGTAATTAAAATGAGATAGGGAGAGAGACACAAGATTTGTTATCCAGGTTCGGCCAAAACCAGCCTACGTCCCCGTCTTGGGCATACCCCCCAAGGATTCCACTAAACCTACTCACTTAACCGGGCGGAGTAAAAGCCTTTTACATCCTCCCCTTACGGGGCAAGGAAAACCCCACCTTAATTACTAGGTTGAGACGAACTAGTCTCACTTACGGGGCTGAGACTCCCTAATTCAATTCCGGGCTGAACCGAATCGGTCTCACTTACGGGACTGAGACTCCCCAGTTCAATTAACGGGTTGAACCCAACTGTTACAATAAAACCATTTTGTACATGAAAATGTTTCTGAAAAATACAAGTAGAGATGTACACAATAAGCTCAAACAAATACACACTCCAATGATATGAAATAATGCTCAGGGGAGTAAGGGTGCTTAACTACATTTCAACCATAATAAAAAGTTTTCTCCAAAAATATATTTCAATAATAATATGGGAGAATCTAGGGTTTTGTTCTTTCAATGATTTTTGCACAACTAGAATGTGTATGAAAAATGTGTATTATGTTCTCTAATAAATATTTATGCAAGTGAGAAATACTTGGAGAATCTAGGAGTTAAGCTCAATAAAAAAAATATTTGTGCAATAGAAAATTTTTCTCCCAAAAATATTTATCAACGAAATAACCGGGAGAAAACCTAAGCAATATTCTCAGAAATATTTTTCAAATATTTGGTATCTAGTGAGAATATGTGTAAATGAAATGTCCTAAATAAAATACTCTCCTCAAAGAAGATTTTGAAATAAATACATGAAAAAGAGTTGGAGAGATTTTGAATAAAATATTTTGCCCCAAAGAAGAAATTTTTGCAATAAAAATGAATTGGGGGAACTTTGATTAACAGATGATTAGAGAGAAATTTAGAGTTAATCAAAGTTGTTAATTTGGAGTAATGAGGGGGTATTTATAGAGTTTGTAAGAAATATGATCGTTGGGGACATGAAGGTTATTTTAGAAAAAGTTTAATGACGTTTAATTAAAATTAACCTTGTTTTAAAAAGTTAACCGTGGTAAAAATTCGGACCAACCCTAGAGCACCGGTCGACCAGAACACTTTCGGTCGACCGAAGTTCATATGGCTGGGTCGATCGGGCCAATTTTGAACTTCAGGGTCGGTCGACCAGGAAATGCGATTTTTCAAAATAGCGCGGTTCGGTCTACCGGGACATTTTAAACTGAGAAGTTCGGTCGACCAGGTAGTTAGGGCATCTCCCAAGGACCCTCGATCGATCAGAGCGTTGGAGTACATTTTGGGCTCGGTCGACTAGGTAGTCAAAAAGTTGACTCCCTAGGAGGTTCAGTCGATCGGGGTCAAATAAACTACATAAGCTCGGTCGATCGGATCGTGGTCAAACTGTTGACCTGGTCCGGGCTCGGTTGACCGGGAACTTTTGAACGTGAACGTTCGATCGACCGAGTGTGCACACTTTGTGCATTTCGGTCCTGCTTCAGACAACAAACACCCTATTCAAATGACTAACATATATAAGTGTATGAGTGAGTGTCCTAGGGTCATTTCTAGGTCATTTTGAAGACACCGAAAAAATTTAGTGTCGGTCAACCAAAGTTTTTATAAACTTTGTTTTAACCCTGATTTTGACTTTAAAGCTATTCCAAAAACTTTGTATGCTTTTAGTCTTTTTAGGAAAAAAGTTTTTGGTGAGATGCGCTGGTCCCTAGGGTCTATCTATGGCTGTTCTGAGCATTCAAACACATCATGCAGATGCATGCATTATTACAAACCAAACATGTAAAATTAAATACAATTACATATAAAACACAAATGTCTTCATCTTCTTCTTTCTTCTTTTGCTCTTCTGACTTCATGGAATGTTTGATCGTATAGTGTTTAAGTCCTGCAAGCTTCCATTGCTGTTTCCTTATGTGCGTGTGTTAAATTAATGGACATGTTCACATGCTAAATACATACATAAGAAACGTGTGTTTTGTCAGCATCAAAACAGGGATCGGACTCAAAAAGTTAACAATCTCTCTCTTTTTTATGATGATAAGCGCACCAGAGTAAAATGGGTACAACCTGAAAAGGCTCCACCTAAGAATATGTGTAATGAAAAAGTATAGACAATACAGTACAAGCATATTCACGAAAGAAGACAGAACACATGATCATGCATTTAATTCTTGCGTTAAAGCATAAGTTCAGAAATTTTGCTCCTATGTTTTTGCCCCTAAAGATATTTGCCCCTATGGTCATAAATATTTTGCTCGAAAATATTCTCCTCCTTTTGTCATCAGCAAAAGGGCAAAGCTATGTAGAAAAGATTGATCATTTAAAACAAACTTAGCAAAGAGAACTCCCCCTTTTTGAAAAACTCTCCCTTTATGTGATATATTAGTTGGGCATAAAAATTTTATAACTATTTTTAAAAAAAATATTATAGCAATGAGGCACACACAACAATTTAACTGGTCATATAAAAGATTAAGATGACATGTAAAACATAACTAGACTAGAAATATACACAAACTACTGCGATTGAAACATATCATAAGACCCGTGGAAGATTTGAGTTAAAGGCGCACGGCGTATGATACCAAAAAGAAGGTTTGAGCATAAATATGATCTAATTAGTTCACATGCATTTCATGTAAGTTAATGAACCAGGTATGTAGCATCCTTTTTAAAAATAAAATTTCATGACACAAGATTTTAACATAGAAAGGCATAAGTTATGAAAGCATTTAAGCACACAAGTAAGACATAAAATATATTCTATATAAGTTCAATTCTTGCTTTCATAAATGTATATATATATATATATATATATATATATATATATATATATCTGTGTGTGTGTGTGTGTGTGTGTATAAAAATATATCCCCTTAAAATTTTCAATAAGTACTAGGGGTTTATGCTTGTTGAAAAAGAAACTTTAATTTAAAAACTCAAGCAAACATTATTTTCCTAGTTTATCATTTAAACACAAATCACAAAGTACCAGAAAAATGCAACCATATAAATCTAAGGGTTAAAAAAAATTAAGAATAGGGATTATATGGCAAAACCTAAAACACAGTGGCAAACAAAATATTTTCATTTATTATATTCAATGAAGACATTTTAATTAAGCACAGGCCACAATGGATTTAAAAACCAAATCTAAGCTAGAAATGTTGTGAGCACAATAAGATAGAAAAATAATTTCTAGGTGCTCCCCCTATCAAATTGAATTCGTGCTTAGATTCTTTTAACTACTTATACTGATATAATTTATGAAAATTCATTAACAGTCCAAACAATATAAGTATTAATTTCAGATTTTACTGGATATGTGTTAAATGAATAAATTTCACCAGTAAAATATCCTTAAACACACATGCGCTAAAAAATCAAACACTAATTCATGCATGGTGTTCATGTGTACCCGAAACAATTCATATCAAAGATATTCAATAAAGATAGGATATGATGTTCAAGGTGCCTAGAAAACCTTCGGACTCAAAAAGTAAAAATAATAGAAATAATGTGAGTCCATGGGTTAAGTGATTCTACTCCTTTTTCAAGGATAGGGCGTTTGCTCCCCGGTATATTTGCATGCGTACATACTTGCATTAAGTTCAGGATGATAGTCATTTAAGAACATTTATAAAAAATTCATCCTTTCAAAAGATTTTCAGCATGCAGCAAATATAGACATTTAACACATACTAGCGTGACATATTGCATTTCAATTTAACCACACAATAGTCAATCAAGGCTATACTCAAGGGTAATGCAATAGGGGTTCAATAAGGACGACACAACTCAAAATTCACAATGAGTGTGTGTGAAATGAAAAACTCCTCCTAAGTCATGCAATTTTTCATAGTTTATGGACCATCATCAAAACATGAGATTACAAGGATGATGCTTTACCATTTGGGTTTGGAATGAAATTGCATAACCTAAGAATTGGACCAAATGGTGTCCATGAACTAAGTTTATCCTAGGTCCATAAAATTTGTACATGTTATCAATTCAACACAAACAAATAGGATTTAACATGTACTAATCTTTTCTATTAACTAGCATCCTAGGAAATAAACATGAAGACTGTGCATGTTATTCAGTTCAGCATATAGCATTTGAAACATTCAACATGCACCAGTGGACAGTTCAGCATGCACCTATAACTAAGGATGAAAAATAATATTCTTTTATGATTCACTCATCCTTTCAAAAATATTTTAGCATGCATTGAATTATCTATCCTAATACATGGTTTCATTTTTGGAAAAAATTCTACTGAAATTTCAACAGCATTTCGTCTGTAAATTGAACATTTTCCCATTTTTCCATGTACCTAAAACCTGATAGATTCATACAATCAACACATAATAATCCAGTTTAAGCATGCGAAAACCTATTTCCACTACTAGCATGCAATTCTCATCAACTACATCCGTCATGTAAGAGACATTCTAGACTAAGCATGCAATCAGGTAGTTCAATCAAAATATCAAATAAAATATAAACTATCCATACGAAGATGTAATCATCAGGCAAGCGTTGGATAGTGGCATTCAATACAAATAAGTTATCCATCAAATATAATTGAACTTAAATCAAAAGATGGATATAAGCATTTATTTAAAAAAAAATTATCCATTCATAAGAAACTATAGTCATTTAAGTAAGAATGGACATAGGCATTCAGCTCACATCAGATCAAATTTAAACAATATCCATCCATCATAGAGTGTATTTATTTAGCACAAATGGATATTTGCATTTAGCTCAACAAAAGTCATCCAAGTAGTATAAGAACTAATTTTAGATGTTTATTGGATGAATTTTAAAATTTTTGCTCCCCCTTAGTTATGTAGCTAAAGAGTTTTATATTTAGTTAAGTATCTAGCATAAGTGATATTTTCAAATGGGACGCTGAGCTTATGAATGTGTTTGAATATGATTAAATGTTTAAGCTCCATGATAAGTTTAGGGTAGCATGATATACAATACTATGATAGATTCCCTAAACCTCAATCTGTGTGATGGACAAAACATGTTATATTTAAGATTTTTCAAATTACAACGCATACACATATATCATTACGAATATAATGACATTTTAAAATCAATTTGTCCATTTGAATGGGAGTTTATTCAAACATGCTTATGACATTTGAAGTAAAAATTAATAGTTCTATATAAGCATGCTATAGCCAGTATTATCAAGTAACATCCAATCAAAATGGTGTAGATACCTTAGGCCAAATGGATTGGATATTTCACTAAAGTTCTCATACTAGCTTGATCTTCCTAAGGTTCATAGTATGATGATAGTGTATATTAAAATTTAGAGTTTAAGCACGAAACACTATTTAAGCGTTCAAAACATTATAACCTCTTAAATGTTTTATCCTAAAATCTTATGAGTATAAAAGGAATTCTTTGAAAGTGCACCTCATAAGACATCATGCTATTATCATAAAAGATTTATCATGATTTATACAAAGATTTAATATAAGATATATCATACAAATCATGACATGAAATTAACACAAATGTCATATGATTCACAACAACAAATAAATCAAATACTAGTTATATCATGTGAATCATACTATGAGTTTTCAATATATTTGAAGGACAATAGATATACCTTCAAGTTTTACTCCTTCTTAATCGTTTAAGCTCGGAGTGGTGTCATTATCTCTCTCAATTTTTCAAAATCATTATGATTCCCAAACTCCTTAGCACATAGAAGAATATACACTCATAAAAGCATTAGTGACTAAGGCACAGTAAAAGTATGCATGACACTCAGATGATATGCATTGAAACACAAGTCATGCAAATTCAATTAATTTTCAAATTTTGGGAAATTTCCAGTTTGAAAACATTTTCAATGAGATATGATAAGCATGACAAACACTTTCCAAATCCTCTATTCATTTGATTTTGCAAAAGCATTTTCCATAATCAAATGCTAAAATCTACGCAAGAAAACCAGTGGAGGATTTGCAAGGCACTGACGCTCAAAACAGGGATACACCGAAATGTGAGTCGTTGCAATCTTTATGCAAATAGCGGTTAAGCTTATTGCAACCAGGCTCAAATACCAATTGTTGGAATTGGGTGATCCCAATAGGGGGATGAATTGGGTTTTAAAATATTTTTCAGCTAATTTAAACAATTACGCCAATTCACCACGTATCATATCCCATTCAATATTAAACATGTGTATGTAAAATAATTAAAATATTGGTTCATGCATAAACGTGTATCTCATTCAATGTAAGTTTGTGCATGCAACTAAATACAACAGTAAATAAATAGGCATACACATACTGAATTTAAAGTATAGTAATTAAAATAAGATGGGGAGAGAGAGATAGAAGATTTGTTATCGAGGTTTGGCCAAAACCAGCCTACGTCCCCTCCCTGGGCGTACCCCCCAAGGATTCCACTAAACCTGCTCACTTAACCGAGCGGAGCAAAAACCTTTTACATCCTCTCCTTACGGGGCAAGGAAAACCCCAGCTCAATTACTAGGCTGAGCAGAACTAGTCTCACTTGCGGGGTTGAGACTCCCCAGTTCAATTTTGTGCTGAACCGAACCGGTCTCACTTACAGGGCTGAGACTTCCCAGTTATATTAACGGGCTGAACCCAACCGTTACAAAAAAACCATTTTGTACATGAAAATGCTTCTGAAAAATACAAGCAGAGATGTACACAACAAGCTCAAACAAATACACACTCCAATGATATGAAATAATGCTCAGGGGAGTAAGGGTGCTTAACTATATTTCAACCATAGTAAAAAGTTTTCTCCAAAAATATATTTCAATAATAATATGGGCGAACCTAGGGTTTTGCTCTTTCAATGATTTTTGCACAACTAGAATGTGTATGAAAAATGTCTATTATGTTCTCCAATAAATATTTATACAAGTGAGAAATACTTGGAGAATCTAGGAGTTAAGCTCAATAAAAAAAATATTTGTGCAATAGAAAATTTTTCTCCCAAACATATTTATCAACAAAATAATCGGGAGAAAACCTAAGCAATATTCTCATAAATGTTTTTCAAATATTTGGTGCCTAGTGAGAATATGCAAATGAAATGCCCTAAATAAAATACTCTCCTCAAAAAAGATTTTTAAATAAATACATGAAAGAGAGTTGGAGAGATTTTGAATAAAATATTTTGTCCTAAAGAAGAAATTTTTGCAATAAAAATGAGTTGGGGGAACTTTGATTAATAGAAGATTAGAGAGAAATTTAGAATTAATCAAAGTTGTTAATTTGGAGTAATGAGGGGGTATTTATAGAGTTTGTAAGAAATATGACCGTTGGAGACACGGAGGTTATTTTAGAAAAAGTTTAATGATGTTTAATTAAAATTAACCTCGTTTTAAAAAGTTAATTGCGGTAAAAATTCAGACCAACCCGAGAGCACCGGTCGACCAGAACACTCTCAGTCGATTGGGCAAATTTTAAACTTCAGGGTCAGTCGACCAGGAAAAATGATTTTCAAAATAGCTCGGTTTGGTCGACCGGGACATTTTGAACTGAGAAGTTCGGTCGACCAAGTAGTTGGGGCATCTCTCGAGGACCCTTGGTTGACGAGAGTGTCAGAGTACATTTTGGGCTCGGTCGACCAGGTAGTCAAAAAGTTGACTCCCTAGGAGGTTCGGTCGACCGGGGTCAAATAAACTACATAAGCTTGGTCGACCGGACCGTGGTCAAACAGTTGACCTGGTTCAGATTCGGTCGATCGGGCACTTTTGAACGTAAACGGTCAGTCGACCGAGTGTGCACACTTTGTGCATTTCGGTCCTGTTTCAGACAACAAACACCTTATTCAAATGACTAACATATATAAGTGTATGAGTGAGTGTCCTATGGTCATTTCTAGGTCATTTTGAAGACATCGAAAAAATCTGGTGTCGGTCAACCAAAGTTTTTATAAACTTTGTTTTAGCCCCGATTTTGACCTTAAAGCTATTCCAAAAACTTTGTATGTTTTTAGTCTTTTTAGGAAAAAGGTTTTTGGTGAGATGCGCTGAAAACCAAATTTTTTACAAGGTTCGGCCATAAGCCTAAGTCCTTTGCCCAAGTAACACACTGTGAGGATTTTCTTTTCTAGCCTCTTGATGGGAATCAAAAACCACTCCCCCTTTCCCTTTCGTTTGCCGACATGGTGACACGTGGACGACCCCCGGATGTCCACAATGCTTGATAACCACTTGAAGATCTTATAGAGATACTTGAAGATCTTATGGAGATACTTGAAGATCTTATGGAAATACTTGAAGATCTTATGGAGATACTTGAAGACTTTTTAGAATTAAGAAGCCTCGAGTTGTGATTTTACAATTTCGAGACTCAAAACCCTTGTGGGCCCCACACAGATCTACTGGGTCCCACACAGCTACTGTAGGCCTCCCGCTGCTTGGGCCTCCCTTTTAACTTTGTTCCATTTAATTATTTGCATTGAGTTATGTTAGGTATTTAATTTGTGTTAAGTATTTAATTTGTGAGAGATTTGTGTGAGTTCCTTAAGTGAGTCAACTCCCATGCTTGTATGGGACATTTAGGTCATTTATCACTAGGTCTTTCTTTCTTGCTATTATAAACGCTGGAAGGAAGCCAAATATTATTATTGATTGAATAAAGATTCTTCCTTTGAAAGCTCAGAGCTTTGTTCCAATCCTTACGGTTAAGTGGCAAGAGCTACGACGTTCTCCTCGGAGATCAGTTGGTGTGAGACCAACAATATATCTATCAAGCTATCCAACATCTACCCATCACATCGTTCCATCTCTGATCATCCCACGCCCTCTGCACACGACGAACAACAAGCAGCAACCTTTACACCAGTTCACCGTGATCTCGACAAATTTCTTGGTTTGATTCAAGTTCATTGATCATTGGTAAGTTATCCAGATGAGCCACATGGTAATACTCAACCTAAACCATCCATAACTTTGTTACCATCTTTGTTTAAGATCCCATAAGCCCTCGTTTCGCAAAAACCCCTAAAAATCCCATTTTTATTTAGTTCCTTCGCCACCAGTCAACTGAATACCTCCAAAACTTGAAATTTCTCACTATTTATACACATACTTGCTTGTCAACTGTGGGATATGATTGTGATAACATTGATTTATTTTCTTGAATGATTGGATGATATTTTCATAGCATGTAACTTGACTATCTTGTGAAAGAACCACCTGAGACTAAATTTGCATCTGATTATATACCTTTTTAAAATCCTTGGACTGCATGATAAAGCATGATTCATTTTGTTTATGTTTGGTTGATTGAATTCTCGTTTTAAAGTGTTTCTCATGTATGTGATTGAGGATTGAAACTCATAGGACTAGGTACCCATCACCTCTCTAACAAGAATCCCCTCTCGCTAGCCAATGATCTAACAATCCTCAATCGTCAAGAAAACAAGAACAAACTTGGTTCGTACAAGTAGAACTCTCTGTTATAGCAGATTTTTACAATTGAAAAATAATATACTTCAACAATAATGAATATATAAGAGTGAAGCTCAGTAGAATATCACCAGGGTTATGATTTGAATTAAAATTCTCAGTAGAAAATATTAGAAAACCATGGGTTGTTTAAGCAAAAATGCAACAATACTTTAGAAAATATTTTAGCAGGAAAACTTTGAATTTGTAATTTGTATGTGCTCAATTACTTGTGTGTAATTTGTGAAAAAAACAAGTATTTATAGAGTAGTAAAATTACTTTACGTTTTCCCGAAGTTACTTGCAGTATTTCCCAAGTAATCTCTAAGTTTAGAGCCCAAGAAATCAAATTTGGATACTTTTCAAACACTGTTTAAAAGTTAAAACACGAACTTCAGTAGACTGTGCCCGAGGTCAGTCGCCTGAGCCTTTTAAGTTCAGTGTATTTTGAAAACACAATGTTGGGTCAGTCGATTGAGCTTTAAGGGTTAGTCACCTGTTTCGAATCTGTTTGCTTTCTTAAAAAGCATATAAAAATGTCAGTTGCCTGATGATGATTCATTAGTTGCCTGTCCAGCTTTCAAATTAAGTGATTTTTCAAATTTTTATTTCAAAACTTTACTTGGATTTTGGAAAAATATAAGTAAGACTTTAAAACATTTTCCATGATTTTGAAATAAAGTCACTAAGTCACTTAAACTTTCTTAAGAGCTTCATGCATCAATATTGAATTTGCGAAGTACTTACATGAGATTTATATTAATAATATTTCTATCTTAAGAACAAAGTCTTCATGCTTTGACTTGCTTTCTATATCCAACTTGAAGCTTTCTAACTTCAATATATTTTGACATCTATCATAGCACATTGCCTTGAGTATAAACTTCATCCATTTTCTTCAAACACATGAACTAGATCTCATAAGCTCTTTTTTAACAAACATGTTAAGTACACTCTTGATTTGTTATCATCAAAATAAGATTCTAAGCCTTATTAGGCCAACAAGAAATAAAAGAGTTGTTGCACAATAAATTCATAATTAAAGACCTTGTTTTATTGAAATATTTTATGGGTTTTGAAGTGGCTAGATCAGCCAAGGGAATTTCTATTTGCCAAAGACATTATGCTTCAGATATTCTAAATGATACTGGTTATCTTGGTGCAAAACCAGTCAAATTTCCAATGATTTCAAATCTGAAGCTTAGACAATCGGATTCAACTTTTCTTGATGTTTCAATAAGCTACAAGAGATTGATAGGGCGGATGCTATATCTTACAATGACAAGAACAGATTTATCCTACTCAATTCAAGCTTGAGTCAATTTATGGACAAACCGACTCAAAGTCATATGGATGCAGCTTATCAAGTTCTAAAATACGTCAAATAGACACCAGGTCAAGGGATCTTCTTTCCTTCTTCTTCATAATTACATTTTAAGGCATATAGTGATTTATATTGGGCATCTTACCCTGACACAAGACGTTCAGTCATTGGATATTGTGTTTTTCTTGGTGATTCTTTAATATCATGGAAATCCAAGAAACAAACAACTATTTCGAGGTCATTGGCAGTGGCTGAGTATAGGGCACTTGCATCTACAAGTCGTGAACTTGTATGGTTGATATCTATTGACTTTTTGAGTCTGATATCTATTTTGATGTTGACAAACACAAACTACTTATGTGTGTATTTAATATGTGAATAGGTTCATATTTCAGGAAAATGGAACCGAAGATGGATCTTAAAGCTCATATCGTGTGGCATTTTCCAAAGATGACAGATGAGCAAAAGAAGAAAGAAGAAGACATTTAAGTTTATTGTAATTGCATTTGGTTTTCTAGTCTGTAATATTTGCATCTCTTGCATGACAAGGATTTAATGCTCAAAGGTCGTAAACAGACCTTAGGGACCAACACTTTTCATAGAAAAATTTTTTCCTAATAATTAATTGGTTAGAGTAAAAGATTAGAGCTAAAATGAAGGTCGATCAATGCCAGAGTTTTTGGGCTTAATTTAAAAGCCTAGGCCTTAGACTAACCTTAGGTCTCTATAAGCACTTTATGAAAAAATCCCCTATGTTGACTTTTTGAGTCTGACCCCTGTTTTGATACTGAAAAAACACTTGGAACTAATGTGTGTGCCTAGTACTTGAATAGGTCATTAATTCAGAACACACACATGAGAGAGGTTTGATGGAGGCCAAAAAAGACCATAAACACATACCCCTGGCGTACTCCATGCTGATTTAAGAGCAAAAGAAGAAAACATTTGTTTTATATTGTAATAGCATTTAGTTTTATATTTTGATATGTAATAATGCATGACATGCATGATTTGAATAGAAAGCTCAAAAGACCAAAGTTTAACCATAGGGAACTACAAGACCTTAAGGATCACCCTTCGGTCAACCAACGCTGAATTTTTTAGGTTAGCTCAAATGGCCTTAGATAGACCCTAGGTCCCTGCACATCACTTGGAAAAATTCCCTCTACTTTATAAGTCACATCTATGTTAATAGGGGTAAACTTTAAACTCAAAACAAGACCTAATCTTAAGTATGAAAGGGCTTTAGGCGACAGAACCTAGCATGCTAAAAATGCCTTGGTCGACCGAATTGTAGAAAGTCAACATGTTGACTATGGCCTGGGCGACCAAACCAAAAATGAACTAATGTTCTCGGTCGACCAAACATAAAGGCTGACACTTTCTACCATCCTCAGGCACTCGAATTTAAGTTCAAATATACCTCGGGCGACTGAAATGAGAAGTTCGGCAGACCGAACTATGAACTGGGCAACCAAACCTCGAGCATTTAGAAAATTACCTTAGTTCAACCACCTGAGCTGTTCACTGGGCACCCCAAGTCATAAAATCAACTTTTTTGACTATGTCTGCTCGGGCAACCAACCCTAAGGGCCGAGTGACCGAAACTCTCGGGTTGCCACATTTTTACCACGGGTAATTAAGGCTATTAGGATTAAATTTTTAATTAAACTTTTCTAAAATTCCTAATGTGTCCTTAACGGTCATATTTTGGCCTGTGTCTATAAATACCCCCTCATTACTCAATTTTAAAACTAATGCTTAGATTTTAATTTCTCCTAAAAACTCTTTGTGCTAAAATTTTTAACTCCCTTATACTTCTTTTTGAAAATCATTTTAAGAGAGTTTTTGATTTCTCTTTCACTCCCTTACTTGCAAATCCTTTGTTCTTGAGTGATTGTTGAAAGAAGTTTTATTTCGAGCATATCTTTTCAAGCATTCACTCTCATACACACTTCATCTTTGAACATTATTGCGAGAGTAATTTTTAAAAGCATTTCCCATATTATTTTCCTTGATAAATATTTATTTGGGAAAAACTCATTTTAGCTTGTGAGTCTTGGCATTATTATTGCAAGATTCAAAGGCTTACACTGAGTTTATTTTATAAATATTTTTGTAAGCACATTCCCAAGTATCTCGTACACTTATCTTTGCAAAATATTCTAGGAGATATTATTTGGGTTTTAGATCTTTGAAAAACACTTATTGAATATCTTGTATTTAGATCAAACAGCATCATTATTATTATCTCTGAGAGAAATATCTTTGAGAGAAAATCACACGTACTCACTTGAGCTTATGTTCATATCATACTTGAGTGCATTGATTGATTGTGCATAGTGGTACATATCTGCTTGTATTAGAAGCAATTTGGTTGTACGAAATATTTCATTTGAATATTTGTTGTATTTCCCGACATATGATCGGAAGAGGGAGACTAGCCCTGTGAATAGTCCCGGACTAATTCAGACCCGGTTAAGAGAATTAGGTGCACCATCCTGTAAGGTGTTGTATTAGGTGCTACTCCACCTGCAAGTGAGAAATCATAGTGGAATCCTCTTTCTTGTGAGCTTGAGGTAGGGACATAGGCATTATTGGCCGAACCTCGATATCATATTTTGTGTCGGCTCTCTATTTTATTTCTGCACTTTCAATTTCAGCACATGTATGTTTTATGTTTGATTTATTATATGCAGTACATGTGGTTAATTGTTTGAATATTTGATTGGGTTTATGATTATATAGAAAGACCCGAGGTTTGTGTAATACTGTTTGTGGAATTAGGATCTTACTTAGGTAGAAACTTTTAAATACCCAATTCACCCCCCTCTTGGAAATACACCAAAGTCAACAATTGGTATCAGAGTCTTGTTGCATAGACTTAAACGTTCTTTTGCTAAAGATTGCAATGACTCTAGTTGGTGTATCCCCATTCAGTGTGGGTCGACCACCTACTAGGCCTTCAGTGTTTTATGGTGTTGATTACACTACCTGGAAATTAACGATGAGCATATTTGTAAAATCAATGGATTGGAGGGTCTGACAGATGATTGTTAAAGGAAGTTGTGCTTTGATAAATGAAAAGCATTTTAGGGTAATTAATTCAAATGCCATGGACATGTTATATTGTGCTTTAGAGTCTAACTTTTTTCGTGAGGTCATGACTTGCAAAAGTGCACACGAAATTTGGGATAAGCTTGAAAGAAAATATAGGGAGTCCTAGGAGAAAGAGATCTCTCTTTCGAATGCTCCAAGATCAAATAGTAAGTACCCGACCCGTGAGATATAGAATAAATAAATAAGAAAAGGGTAAAACAGTAATTTGAGTAGGTTTCGTCGACGAAGGCCCTTCTATTGTTCGGCGACGAAATGCAGAGGTTTGTCGACGAGAAGAAGCCAAGGGGTTTGGGAAATCCCGAAATCTCAAGCTCGTCGACAAGACCACCACTATGTCGACGAATTTCCTTTGCTGGCTCATCGACAAAGATGCTGGCTCGTCGACAAAGATGCTGCCTTGTCGAAGAAGTTGGCCGAGTCAAAGGTTCTATAAATATATTTTTCTTTGCTTAGAAGATAATTTATCAAAGTTTTCTCTCTCTCTCTCTAGAACTCAAAGTTCCACTCTTTCTCTCTATATTTCTTCACCATTCGTCGTTAGAATCGACAAACCGACGTTACTGCAAGGATCATGGAAGGAATCTCTACCTATTTTATGGAGTGGATCTTCATTTTGAGGTCTTCGGGTTTTGACCCAAGAGGTAAGGCTCGATTTTCATTTCTATTTCGGTAGATCTATAAAGAGTAAGATTGTAAGTAATTAACGTACTGTGGTTTATAGGTTTTGGGAACTCGGTTCACTGTTTAGGAGCCGTAAAGTTCGTGTTGGATTTTCGGGGAAAGGTAAGGGGATTCTGTTTATATCAGTTATTTTCAAAATCGGAATCGGTAGAATTGTGGTTCACGATCCTATGTGTATTTTGGCTACTTATTTGGAGAAATTTAAAGGGTAAAAACTACGGGATTTTCATGTTACAGTTTTGAGAAAAATGGGGCATCGGGTTGCATCTCTGGTTTCGTTGGAAAACGGTGGATATATTGTGATATGGAGATGGTCATGCCTTGACTTGTTTTAGACTATATTTTAAAAATCATGATTTTGTGATTACCAAATAAGTGTGGAATGAACTGTTATATGAATATGCATTGAGTTGTGATTTGTTGAAATTAGATATAGGAACATGAGTTCCGAATTGTTCCACGTTGTGAAAGAGTGTCTGACTCTATATCCGAGGGTGTGAAATACTTGCCAGTGGAAAGAGTGTCTGACTCTATATTCGAGGGCATGAAATATCACCTCTTACCGGCTAATCATCGAAGGGTGTGGATTCACCAGATGTACTGGTACGATGCCATGGGAGCCTGGGGCTACGCCATGTGCTAAGGACACCGTGTAATGCTGGCCGGCTTCTTGCCGAAGGGTGTGACGACACCGAGTTGCTTGATCATGTGTGTGTGCATTGAGAACTATACTGGAACTGTTTTGTGAAAATACTGGAACTGTATTGAACTGATATGTTTTATGTCATGATAACAGTCATATGCCACACCAATATAACCTGATTCTTCCTTACTGAGAGGTGTCTCACCCCTATCGTACGTACATGTTTTTAGGTCCTTCGAGTAACTGGAACTAGCATCCTTGTGTTGGGAGCATGGTGGTCGGTTTATTGCGTGAAGTACTTGTGTAAGTACTAGGACTGTAACAGGGTTGTCATTTTAGGGTATTGTTGGCACATTGGGTTATGTTTTGTATTATGGAGCTTAGACTCTATTTGTATAGACTCTGGTATGGTACAATGTGTGTATGGAATGAACTTTTCCGCTGCGTATATGTCCATTATGTGAATGTGTATAGGGTGTATAGGAACCCCACGGCGTCAGACCCTTATTCATTATAGTATCATTTGTGTTATGTATGATACAGAGACAGGTTAGGTTACTACATCACACCCTGGGTCCCATTGCTGGGCTCGGGGCATGACAGTTTAGTATCAGAGCTAACCAGGTTGTTAGGTCTTGTAGACTTGGTTAGGTGTTGATGTGTGTACATACCATAGCATAGGATTTCGTTAATGGGTAGAGTAGGTCGAGGGTTGTTTTGTTGCTAGATGGGAATTCGTTGATGGTATTCTATGTTTTTGTTGGAATGATGATCTTAGTAAAATCATAGCAAACCATTGATGGTTTCATGTCGGTGTGATACGACATACCTGGACCTGTGAGATGGGTAGTTAAGATGATTAGATGTCAATGATTGTGCAAACTGTATATGACATAGGAATTCTAACCGATTCCTATTCTATTCTCAGAATGGAGCCCAATGACAACAACTTGGATATTGGCTTTGAGGAGACTGCGAGCGATAAGTCTCCTTCTGTGCCTCGAGGGTTGACGAGGCAAGTTATGTGGGAGATCGGGCCGAGTGTTAGGAGACGTGAACGTTCTCCTAATGCTATGGGATGTACCATCGAGAGGTTCACGCGTATGCACCCTCCGACATTTTTAGGAGGACCCGATCCGATGATAGCGGAGGACTGGGTCGAGAAGACCGAAAGGATTCTGGAGGTCCTACATTACATAGATAAGTAGAGAGTCCTCTACGCTACCTTCCAGCTGTCTGGGGAGGCTGGGCGATGGTGGATTGCGGTAATTCTGCTAGAGAAGCAGAGAGCTAGTCCGATAGAGATGACATAGAGCTGCTTCAAGGAAGTGTTCTTTAAGAGATACTTCCCGACTCCACACGTGATGCTAAGGAGGATGAGTTCTTTGTTCTGACACAGGGTGACATGACGGTGCAAGGGTATGCTACTCGGTATATAAAGCTATCCCATTTTGCGCCGTGCTTGATCTCGAATGAGTACGAGAATACTCAGAGGTTCAAGAAGGGCCTGAGGAAAGATATCCGTAGATTAGTGGGTATGCTGCAGATCCATGAGTTTTCGATTTTGGTGGATAAGGCCACTATAATTGAGACCGGCATCGGGGAGGACCAGTGCTATCACGTTCTAGTCTGGGAACATGGAAGAAAAAGAACAAGGTCTTAGGTTATTGCCAAAATATCGAGCATCAGAGTGCTCAGGTGGATCAGTTGCGTGGCCATTGTATCAAGTGCCACAAATGGCATGAAGGTGAGTGCCAGTCATTTGGGGGTAATTGTTATAGTTGTGGCAAATCAGGCCACTTTGCTCGTGACTTCCGCGTATTGAAGAGAGACACGCATGCATTCAGTGTGAATCAGGGTAGCAATCAGATACCTGAGGGAACCATCCAGGCGAACACAGCTCCGGCAAGGGTATATTCTCTTACTCCAGCGGATGTGGACCATGCGGGGAATGTAGTGACAGGTACGTTGTTATTGCTTTCAAATAGAACTGTTGTTTTATTTGACTCGGGGGCAACCCATTCTTTTGTATCTGTGAACTTCGTAAAGCTGTGTGGGGTTGAGACCCAAGTTATAAATAAAGGGTTATCTGTAGCTACACCGACTGGAAGTGTAATGTCTTGTAGGAGGATGTTGGGAGGCTGCTCGGTGGAAATTTAGGGAAGGCTACTACCGACAAATATTGTAGTGTACGATATGTCTGGTTTTGACTCCATACTGGGGATAGATTAGCTATCCTCCAGTTATGCTATGATCGACTGTCATGGAAAGGTCGTAGTGTTTAGACCTCTTGGGGAGCAGGAGTATGAGTTTGTAGGATCGTGTGTGTGTTTGACGCCACAGATTCTATCGGCATTACAGGTGAGGAAGCTACTCTTGGATGAATGTCAGGGGTACCTAGCTTGCATGAAGGAACCATCGCGAGATGAGTTGAAACTTGAGGATATTTGAGTGGTTAACAAGTTTTTGGATGTGTTTCTAGAAGACTTACTCGGTTTACCTCCGGATCGTGAGGTGGAGTTTGCGATAGAGTTGCTGCCTAGCAAGGTACCGATCTCTAAAGCTCCGTACTGGATGGCTCCAATAGAACTTCAGGAGTTAAAGGAACAGTTGCATGAATTACTAGACAAAGGCTTTATCTGACCTAGTGTTTCGCCCTGGGGAGCACCAGTTTTGTTTGTGAAGAAGAAGAACAGGTCGATGCATATGTGCATTGATTACCGTGAGATCAACAAGGTGACTGTGAAGAACCGTTACTCATTGCCTCGTATTGATGATCTCTTTGACCAATTACAGGAGATGCAGGTATTTTTGAAGATCGACCTATGGTCAGGGTATCATCATGTGAGGGTTTAGATTTGAGGATGTTGCGAAGACAGCTTTCCAAACCAAAGACAGCCACTACGAGTTCTTAGTCATGCCTTTTAGGTTGACGAATGCTCTGGCGGTGTTCATGGATCTAATGAACAGGGTTTTCCATGAGTACCTTGACCAATTTGTGGTGGTGTTTATCGATGACATTCTGGTATACTCAAAGAGTCCAGAAGAACATGAAAACCATTTGAGGTTGGTGCTACAAATTCTATGAGAGAGGAAGTTGTATGCCAAGCTTAAGAAATGTGGGTTCTAGTTGAATTAGGTCGCGTTTTTAGGCCATGTGGTGTCTAAGGGCGGTATCTCAGTTGATCCTAGTAAGATTGAAGTTGTGGTCGATTGGGTGAGACAAAAGAGTGTGTAGGAGGTTCGGAGTTTCCTAGGACTGGTGGGTTATTATCGTTGATTCGTGAAGGGATTCTCTAAGTTGTCTGGGCCTTTGACTATTGACTAGGAAGGGGGTGAAGTTTGATTGGACCGATGATTGCGAGTAGTGTTCCCAGGAGTTGAAACACCGACTAGTTACTGCTTCGGTCTTGACTATTCCTTCTGAGGATTACGGTTTTGTAATCTATAGCAATGCATCTCTGAAGGGTTTGGGATGTGTGCTTATGCAACGGGGTAAGGTAATAGCTTATGCTTCTCGGAAACTCAAGGAATACAAGAAGAATTACCCAATGCATGATATGGAATTGGTTGTTGTAGTTTATGCACTGAAGATCTAGCGACACTACCTGTATGGTGTTCAATGTGAGTTTTTCACTGACCACAAAAGCCTCAAGTATTTTTTCACACAAAAGGAGTTGAACATGCAGCAACAGAGGTGGCTTGAGCTGATCAAAGACTACAATTGCACCATCAATTATCACTCGAGAAAAGCTAACGTGGTAGCTGATGCGTTGAGTCGAAAATCAGAGCAAGCGGGAGTATCTGCAGTTGTAGTTCAACATCATATCAGGCAGAATCTGGAAAGCCTTGGCATAGAATTGGTGGCTGGAGATCATCAGGCTTTCATTGCTAGCTTGGTGATCCAGCTGACTTTGTTTGAGCGTATTAAAGCTGCGTAGGCTAGTGATGCAGAGTTAATGGAAACTGTGGAGAAAGTGCAGTAGGGGTTAGCTGCGAATTTTAACATCTCTAAGGGAGGTGTGTTGAGGTTTGGAACCAGGTTGTGTGTTCTAAATGACGACGAAATCAGAAGGACGATTCTAGAGGAAGCACATCGTTCTTTGTACACGGTACATTCTGGTAGCTTGAAGATGTATCGAGATTTGCGTGAGACCTTCTAGTGGAGTGGTATGAAAAGGGAGATTGCTCGGTTCATGAAGCAGTGTCTGATGTGTCAGTAGGTGAAAGCTGAACATCAGAAACCGATAGGGCCGTTACAGCCCTTAGCTATTCCGAAGTAGAAATGGGAGCACATTTCCATGGACTTCGTTACTGAATTGCCGCCAGCACTTCATAGGTAGAATGTCATTTGGGTAATCGTGGACAGGTTGATGAAATCAGCTCACATTGTACCGATGAAGGTTAACTACTCTTTGAGTAGGCTATTAGACTTGTAAGTGCATGAGATAGTCAGAATGCATGGGGTACCAATGTCCATTGTTTCAGATTGAGACCTACAGGTTTACCTCTCGATTCTGGAAGAGCTTACAGGAAGCACTGGGGGCGAAGTTTACTTTCAGTACAGCGTTCCACCCCTAGACTGATAAACAGTTAGAGAGAACAATAAAGATCTTAGAGGATATGTTATGGGTTTGTGTGTTAGACTTCGGTGGTGGTTGGATGTAGTTTCTGCCACTAGTAGAGTTTGCCCATAACAATAGCTTCCAGGATAGTATTGGGATGGCACCGTTCGAGGCCCTGTATGGTCGGAGGTGTCGGTCTCCTTTATATTGGGATGGGGTTGGTGAACATTAGGTTTTAGGACTTGAACTTGTGCAGCAAGTGTCTAAGAAGGTGGGTTTGATCCAGGATAGGATTAAATCAGCTCAGAGTCGGCAGAAGAGTTACGCGGATGTTTGTCGCCGTGAGTTGGAATTCGAGGTGGGGGGTAAGATATTCTTGAGAATTGCTTTGATGAAAGGGGTGATGAGATTTGCGAAGAAGAGCAAACTGAGCCCGAGGTATATCAGACCATTCAAGGTTCTTGAGCGAGTGGGTCCGGTAGCCTATAGGATCGCACTACCCCCAGCGCTCTCGAGGATCCACGATGTGTTCCACGTATCCTATTTAAGGAAGTACGTGTCAGATCTGTTGCATGTTATTAGTTACGAGAACTTGGAAATTGGGGATGCTTTAGCGTATAAGGAGGTACCCGTTCAGGTCATGGACTGTAAAGTTTAGAAACTATGTACCAAGGATATACATCTAGTGAAGGTATTGTGGCAGAATCACGAAGTTGAGGAAGCTTCTTGGGAATTGAAAGTGGTGATACGCCGGAAGTATCCACAGTTGTTCTGAGTGGTAGTTTGGTTAGAAGAGATAGTTGAGTACGAGTGAATTATGTTACTAATGTATTGTATTGTGATAGGTGGTTAGTATTTGGGAATGTGTGTATCGTGAACTCCCGAGATGGTATATATATGTAACCACGGTGTTCCTCCGCCATAAGAAAAGGTATGTATATATTATGATGGGGCTGTGTTGTAGGTGGCCGCCAACTCTTCCTAGAATCGAGTATGTGTATTTGGGTTGGGTGTATGAGTTCGTAAATTAAAGGTTACAAATTTTGAGGACGAAATTTTTGTAAGGAGGGGAGGTTGTAAGAACTTGACCTGTGAGATATGGAATAAATAAATAAGAAAAGGGTAAAATAGTAATTTGAGCAAGCTTTGTCGACGAAGTCAGAGTTTCATCGACGAAGGGCCTTCTATTGTTCGGCGACGAAATGCAGAGGTTCGTCGATGAGAAGAAGTCGAGGGGTTTGGGAAATCCTGAAATCTCAGGCTCGTCAACAAGACCACCACTACGTCGACGAATTTCCTTCGCTAGCTCATCGACGAAGACGCCGCCTCGTCGATGAAGTTGGTCGAGTCAAAGGTGCTATAAATATCTTTTTCTTTGCTTAGAAGCTAAGTTATCAAAGTTTTCTCTCTCTCTCTCTCTAGAACTCGAAGATCCACTCTCTCTCTCTCTCTCTCTCTACATTTCTTCACCGTTTGTAGTTTAGACTCTATTTGTATAAACTCTGGTATGGTACAATGTATGTATGGAATGAACTTTTTCGCTGTGTATATGTCGTGTACGTAAATGTGTATAGGGTGTACGATAACCGCATGGGGTCGGACCCTCATTCATTATAGTATCATTTGTGTTATGTATGATACAGGGACATGTTAGGTTACTACATCACACCTTGGGTCCCATTGCCGGGTTCAGGGCGTGACACAAATAATCAAGAGGAGGTAAATCACGGACTAGTAAGGCTAATCGACAAAGAGGTATATAATTCCGACTCTGCCTCTATTGATGATTCTTGTGCCAAATCCTGTGATATTTTATATGATGAATCATCCATTGTTTCTGATAATGATAATTGTTTCTGATAATGATAATGCATGTATTGATTCATGTGATATATATTTTGACAAACATTATGATGAATCAATCACTAAAATTAATGACGAAAGCATGCCCTCTCCTGAAAAACTTGAAATTGCTTTACTTAGGATGCATAAGCTTTTAGCCAGGATGTCTAAGCGGAAAACAGTCTTCAAAAATGAAAGTAGAGGGTTAGCAAAGCTATTAGAAGATCTAAAAGTTTATCATGCTATCCTCGAGAAGAAAAATATAAAGAAAGTTTTGAAATTTATCTACTTAGAGAAAGAAATAGATGATTATTCTAGAGCTACTCTCAAAGTTATAAATGAAAAGAATAATCATGATAAACTCTTGGAAGTTAAAAGACACAAGTTTTTCAAAAAGGGTTCAAATCTATCAAATCTATCTGATATTCATTTGAATACCTCATTTAGTAAAAATAAAATAAATAAGCACAAGCTTTCACGTATATACAAAACATGCTTATCTGATGAAGGAAAAGAGCATATACAATATAACTGTACATTTAAAGGTGCCAGAGGCATAAACAAGGAAATAATGTGGTAATCATGAAGGAAAACCTTTCGAAACCAAAGGAAGAAAGGAGTCAAATTAAAATTACATAATTACTAGATTCTTCCTTAGTGCATAGGATTAGCCATAGGGGGTAGTGATATCCATAGCCTTGGGGAGTGGTTGGTGCTTAAAATGAAAATTCCTGTATATGAATTTACTATATAATATTGTTTTACTAAGAACCATTAGAGATTCACGCAAATGTGGAAATACATGTAATATATCCAACCTGAAGTTAATGCATACATATCATAATGATTGGATAAAATATAAAAACATTGGCTATAGTATGTTAGAGTAAAATCCACTTCCAAATGGACATGGCATCGTTGCTAGGTAAATAATTCTTAATGCTTAACTCATGCTTAAATATGAATATCTTAAGTTAAGCAACTATTGTCCATTGCACAGAGATGAGCTTTAGGGGTTCATCCTATTCTATATATCTTTAACCCTAATCTCATTAATCAAAATCTGGTCATCACTCTAGGTATAAGCACCATTGATAAAAATTCCATATCTATCTAGTGCTAATAAAAGGTCATCCTCCTTGTAATCAAAATTAGAAGCATCCACTAGAGGATTGTTTCCTTTGAGTTCAAAATAAAAATCCTCTAATTTTGATTTATCGCATCCATAGGAAATCTTTACCATACCATGATCACATCGGGTAGAGATTTTTTCTATTCCTTGGTTCGTTTCCTTGCTCCAAATCGTAATCATATTTAAAGGATACATCCCTATCTTCAAAGAGCTATAGTAAAAAATATTATTCTCCTATATGCTCTTTGCCTAAGCCTGGACATATTCGCTAGCATGAAAATATTTTGAACATTGTCCACTTGTGCTCACTTTGGAATACTCTTCTGAACTCAATAGCGATTTAAATCTTTAAGAGTATTTATTCAAATTCCCTTCTCAAGCTCTCAAACTTTAAATCAAATCATTTAGAGCTTCATATCCCTATAATGAAGTTGAATGGTTAAAAGGATTGCACTAGGTTTCAATTTAAAGAAAATTCAAATGTCTAAGAAACCTATGCACAAGTAGTTAAAATTAAAAGCCAGTCAAACTTGGGCTTTGTACATTTTGAGATTTATAAGAAAAAAGGCAGACATGGGCTTGTCATCTTAATGAATATTCATTGTGACTTTTTGGCCTGATAAGCCTAATGTAATCAAAGCCAAGTTTAACTCATTGAAAATCTTAAAAACTCTTGGCTAAGAAATTGAAGAATTGAAAAAGGCATAAGACAGTAATTGTGCACAACTCAGGGGGAGCACTTATCTTTCATGACTATATAAATTAAAATGCTTTCATTTTTATATGAGCATATTATTTTTATGTCTAAATGTTCACGTCAATACTGCAATGAATTTATAACTATTCTCTACGGTTTATTGATAATGTTATCTTTAATGGATAATTTATATTTTTGAATGAACTGTTGATTGTACTATTGGTTTGCATGCTTGTAATTGAATGCCTCTTGCATGGCGATGCAATGGATGTGAATTGTATGTTGGTAGTAGATTATAGGTTGTTGCATGCTCTATATGAACTATTTTGTTGAAAATAACCATTTTTCAGGTACATGTTTTATGGGAAAATATCCGATTTATAGACGACATGCTGCTGAAATTTCAATAAAATTTTCCCAAATAAAACCATGTACAAAGATGATTATGAAAAAGTGAAAGTTAAAATATTTTTGAAATGATAAGTGAAAATTAATTGATTAATTAAATTTCATCCTCACATAATCATCAAACTAATTAGGGGAGCTAAGCTCTATCCCTATAGAAAGATCATAAAGGACTCACTTGCTTCACTTTGCCTTTTGAATATTTAGGCTTTTATGAAATCCCTAAACATTATATCATGCTCTTAAAGCTTTATAATTTGATATGGAATGTTCTTGGGTCATTAATTATAAAGTATACCTTAATATACATTTTCGGATGCATCTATGGTCTATAGGGCAACTATACTGATCAGAAGATAAATATAGTGATATATATTCAGTATAGTTGACTTAAGAAGTGCAAAAATAATTGCTTATACTACATGACATGCTTAATGAAATTAATTTTTGGTTAGTATAAGCAACTGTGTTCATATAAGCTTGTACTCCAACTGATAGGGGGAACATCTAAAATGAAAATTCTATCTTCCTATGCTCACAAACTCTTTTAAAGCTTAGATATTTATTGAAATTCATTGTGGCGTGTATTTAAGTGTATTGTTTTTATTGCATATCTGAAGTTAATGTATGTAGTTTTGCCACAATCACATGTGTTGCCATAAGAACCTTGTTTTAAATTCTTTGATATCTTTAGGATCTTTGTGGTTGTGTTTTTTTTGTTATGCTTAGGTTTGTACTTAAATGAAATACTAGAAAAATAGTGCTTGCATTATCTTTAAAGTTTCTTTTTCAGAAAGCATACCCCCAGTATTTCTTGACAATATCAAAAGGGGGATATATATTTATATATACATATGTTGACCACAAGGTGATAGCCCGTTTTGATTATGACAAATACTTTAATAGTTAATGATTGATGAGTTTGTGTGCAGGATCAATTGGAAGTATCATATGGTGCACATGAAGTTGAAAGAAAATGAAGACCCAATTTTATTGTTGTAATTTATATTTCATTTTATTAAGGGTCTGTAATAATTAATGCATTGCATTCATGATAGTATAGATAAGCTCAAAGACCATAAAATGACCATAGGGATCACCCTTAGGTCGACCGACGCCAGATTTTTGGGCTTAATTTAAATGCCTAGGACATAGATTGACCTTAGGTCCCTAAGCACCTCATAACAAGTCCTCTATAATCTTAGAATTAATTATCATGTGAATAGGGGTGACTTCATAAGAAGAATAGGACTAAATTGCACAAAGTTGGTGTGTTTAGTCAACCAAACCCCAACACACAGAGCACTTCAGTCGACCGAACCTATTTAGGGTCAAAAAGTTGACCAGTTGGTCAACCACTTTTAAAATGAACTGCAACACCCTAGTCGACCGAACTGACACGTGGGGAAATTTCAACACCCTGGTCAACTGAACTCCCAAGTATAAAATAGCATGGTCGATCGAACATGCAAGTTCGGTCAACTAAACTTGACCCAGTCGATAGAACCTCGAAGCTCAAAAATCGCCTCAAGTCTGGTTGAACAATTCTTCAATTCAAAATCACCCTAGTCGACCAAACTGAGCAACCTGGTTGACCGAACCTTAAAAATTATTGACCGACCCTCTCGGGTTGCTCGAATTTTATCGAGGTTAAGACATGGTTAATTTTTATTAACCTTATGTTAGTTTTGGTGTATTCCCAAGAGGGGGGTGAATTGGGTATTTAAAAATTATCGCCTAGGTTAAACCAGATCAATAGTATTATTCAACCTAGGGTCTGTCTATGCAAAAATAAGCCCAATCATTCACAATAAAACATACACGTGTAGTAAATAAATTGAAAAAATGTAAAGAATATGCATGATATGTTATTAGGGTTTGACCAACTGTGCCTACGTCCCTGCCTCTAACTCACAAACCTGAAGATTCCACTAATGCTCACTTAATGGATGGAGCGGCACCTAATACAACTAGGTCAATTAGCACAGAGCTGACCTCAACCTTTACAAATTCTCCTTGCAGGGCGGAGAAGGTCCTAACAATTCTTACGGGCTGGATTACTGCCCCTTCAGGCCATGCCTGGAATACAACAGTATTTTTCATAAAATAACCGGTACAGTGATTATGTTTCTTAAGTGAAGCAGATATGTACCCAATGTAATCTATCACATGCACATCAACAATATAGGTAATGTAAGCTCAATGATATGAATATGTGTGCAAATAACACTCAACAAGATATGATCACAATAATGTTCAAGAGTGTTCTAAACAAGTTGTATCTTTGAAACATGTTTATATCAAATCTCAATGTTCAATCAGAGTTTCAAAGATGCTAGTCAAATGTTCAAGCTAACTCAAAAGATTTCCTTCAATGAAACAAGCACATGAGTAGTTCGAAAAATATTTTAGCTTGTAGAAAATATTTTGCACAACAAAATCAAAGTTATGGGACACTTGTAATAACAATGCAAATATCCTAAGCTTGCTAGTTTATCCCAACAATAGATTTATAATATTGAAATCTGTGGGATAAACTTAACTAAACTCCCAAAAATGAATCAAATAATCAACCAAACAAATGGGAGTATTAGCACTATCTAATAAACACAAGAACAATCAATAAACTCTCACAATATCAAGATGTATCAAGGGAAATATATATATATATATATATATATATATTTATATATATATATATAGTTATGAACTTCTAAGGATATTTAACCAAACGGTTTTGAAGTATCAAAAATATCAAGTCTCTAACTAGATACACTCTTGAATAAAAAACTATTCAACCAATGGCCAAAAACCTTACTTAAGTAATGATCTTGTCAAAAACAATCTCTATATGTATATGAACACTCAAGATCAATCTCTCTAATGATATTCAATAACAAACGATGAGATGAAAAACTCTTGAAAATAATAAATGGATTTACCAAACCTTAATACCAAGTTGAAATCAAGATGTGTAAATGAATTCCCTTTGATTTCTGAGTTGATTTGCCCAAGCTTGATGAGTATGGGCTGGAGTGCAAGTAATTGTATGGCAATATATTCAAGTTTCTCAATTCTCTTTCAAAAATATGTTCTCTTCTCTTCTTCTTTCCAAGAGTCTTAAGCACTAGGGTTTAGTTGTTAAATATATAGGTATCTTGCCCTTAAAATCAATCTTGACTGTTGGATCAAGAATAAACTCGCGTGTTCTCTCATTAAAAATTAGATTTTTTAAACTTTCCGGTAGGTTCAGGAGACTGAGGTTAAAGGCCCAGGCGATTGAAGTTCCTTAGAGTTTCGAAAAATTAGCCTGGATACAAGGTCAGGCGACTGAAGTTGGGGTTCAGGCTTCAGAAGTGTCGAGTTCAAGCGCCTGAAGTCTGAGTTCAGTCTACTGAGGTGCTTCGGCCAGGTTCTGGGTTTCACCATTAATTCTTCAGGCAACTGAGCTTAATCTTCGATCTCCTAAATAAATTCTTCAGGCGACTGAGCGTAACTTCAGTCTACTGAAGTTCCTATTTCATGAATTTTTTCTTTATAGTTTGAAAAACTGCTTTGCTCTCTTTCTTGACTCTTTTATAAAAATATTTTTCGGGGTTTTAAAATTATTTCTAGGTCTATGAACGTCCCCTAATGATGTTCATGAAATGCATGAATCCTAAGGTCATTCTAGATTGTGATTTGAGCCTCAAATTAAATCATATAAAAATGTAAATACATAAGTTCTAAGTACCCATTCCCATGACGCCGTTGAACTTGTTGCTTGCATCTTCATTCTTGTACTCTTTGAGTTCTATGGATTTGCCAAGTTGTGTATGCTTTACTTTTCATGGCTTTCATGACTTGTTATCTTTCCATGCATGCTTAATATAGTTCCTTTTCACAATTTCAATGCATAAATCAAATACCAAGTGATTTGTCATTATTAAAATAGGATTGGACTTTTTGAGTCAACAGTCTCCTCTTTTTTTATGATGACAAATACACAAGCAAAAATATAAAACAAAAAATGGGTTACGCCTAACAAGGCTCCCCTAAAATAATGCATCAAATATTTAGTGTGAAATATGCTTATGCCAAATGAAATATGCTCATGTTCATACGCACGTTGTTTAGCTTGATTCCAAATGTGATATGCTCATGTTCATACACACGTTGTTTAGCCTAATTCCAAATAAAATATACTCATGTTCATACACACATTGTTTAGCCTGATTCTTCTCCTATAGTCTGATTTTTCTCCCCTTTACAAAATTAGATTTGCCAACAAATTTTGCTCTTGATTTTTCAAACAATTTTTGCTATTATCCTTCTCCCCCTTTTGCACAATTAGTTTTGCCAACAATTTTTGCTCCTGATATTTTTCCCCCTTTTGACATCAACAAAAGGGTGTATAATAATACATGAGTGGACATCATCTTATATTTTTCTCTCCCTCTTAACTCTTAAAGTTTTAAACTTGTTCAACCATCAGATTTGACCCAAAAAAAATTACTTCTCCCCCTTTTGACATTAACCATCCCCCTTGCTAATGCATAAATCTGTGTTGTGGAATGTAAATTGCATTGTGAACATACACAATGTGTCAAATTTCAAATTGATTAATGTGAGGATACCAAATGTTGATTAATGTGATATCGAGTGGGAACAAGTGAGCTAAATATGAAACTTTTAACAAATTGTGAGTACTAAGTGACGTTGCTCTCCCTGAATTATGTCATTTAATATAATTCTAGGCAACCTCTCGACTATGCATCAGACTTAATTTTCGCCTAATTTGGATAAACCTATCCTCTGCAAGTAGTTTCGTGAATATGTTTGCCCATTGTTCATCCATGCATACAAACTCAAGTGTCATATCTCCTTTTTACACATAATCACGAAGAAAGTGATGTCATATTTCTAAATGCTTAGTTCGTGAATATAATATAGGATTCTTTGAGATGTTTATTGCACTCGTATTATCGCATCTTATAGGAATTGTTTCATAGCTTAATGCAAAATCCGTCAGTTGTTGCTTTATGTATAGCGTTTGAGCACAACAATTACCTGCCGCTATGTATTCGGCCACAACTGTGGAAAGAGCAACTGAATTTTGCTTCTTGGAAAACCAAGAGACTAACAAATGTACTAAGAAATGACAAGTACCACTTGTGCTCTTCCTGTCCACTTTGCTACCAGAAAAGTCAGCATCTGAATAGCTGATAATCTCAAAAGAAGTATACTTAGGATACCACAACCCAAGTTCCACGGTTCCTATCAGGTTTCTAAGTATTCGTTTGACAGCTAACAAATGTGACTCTTTAGGTGAAGCCTGAAATCTTGCGCACAAACATACGCTAAACATTATGTCAGGTCTGTTGGCAGTTAGATATAGTAAGTTACCAATCATTCCATGATATAGCTTGACATCTACTAGTATACTTTGTTCATCTTTGTCTAATTACAATGAAGCGCTCATAGGTGTACCTAGTATTTTTCCATCTTCCATATTAAACTTTTTGTGCAAATCTCTAATGTACTTTGATTCATTTATGAATATTCCATATTTCGCTTGTTTGATCTGAAGTCTTAGGAAGAAATTTAGTTCACCCATCATGCTCATCTCAAATTCATTTTGCATAGTGCTAGCAAACTCATTGCACAAGTCTTTATCTGTGGCTCCAAATATGATGTCATCTACATATACTTGAACTAGGAGCATGTCATCTTTCTTAGACTTTATGAACAGAGTTGTATCTATCTTTCCTTTGATAAACCCATTTTCTAGTAGAAAATCGCTTAGCCTTTCATACCAAGCTCTAGGAGCTTACTTTAAACCGTACAAGGCTTTTGTTAGTCTATACACATGATCTGGATTTTTATGGTTTTCAAAACTTGGGAGTTGTTCTATATATACTTCTTCACTTATGTAGCCATTTAAAAATGTGCTTTTGACATCTATTTGATATAACTTGAAATCCTTAAAAGCTACATAGGCTAAAAGCATTCGAATGACTTCCATTCAAGCTACTGGTGCAAAGGTTTCTTCAAAATATATTCCTTCTTCCTGGTTATATCCCTGAGCTACGAGTCTAACCTTATTTCTAACAACTATCCCATGTTCATCTTTCTTGTTTTTATATATCCATTTTGTACCAATGATTGTCTTATCCTTAGGTTTAGGAACTAATGTCCATACCTTGTTTCTCTCAAACTGGTTTTAACTTTTCTTGCATGTACAACACCCACAATTCATTCTCAATTGCTTCACTCACATTCCTAGGTTCTTCTTGAGATAGAAAGGCAAAATGACTGATCATATTCCTAAGTGAGGTTTGAGTGGCTACTCCACGTAATGGTTCACCTATTTTTTTATCAATGGGATGATTCTTTATGTACTTCCATTCTCTAGGTGGTTCATTAACCTCATTTTCAATTTGATTAGTTTCAGCAGATCGTTCTTTAATTTCACTTTTCTTTCCTAAATCATCTTTAATGGATAGTTCTTCAAATTATTTATTTATCTCAATCTCATCTTTATCATTTCTTTTGGAGAAGGGATTTGACTCATCGAATACTACATGAATAGATTCTATAACCATTAATGTTCGTTTGTTATATACTCTGTAGGCTTTACTATCTAAGGCATACCCTAGGAAGATACCTTTATCTGATTTCACATCAAACTTTCCTAAATGTTCATTGTCTTTAAGCACAAAACATTTACAGCCAAAAACATGAAAATATGATATGTTCGGTCTATAGCCATTCCATAACTCATACAGAGTCTTATTAAGTGATGGTATGATCATAACTCTATTTAAAACATAGCAGGCGGTATTCATTGCCTCAGCCCAGAAATACTTAGGTAATTTATGTTCGTTAAGCATAGTTCTGGCCATTTCTTGTATAGACTTATTTTTCCTTTCAACTACACCATTCTGTTGTGGTGTTCTAGGAGCTGAAAAATTATGAGCAATTCCTAATGAATTACAGTAGTCTTCCATGCATTGATTTTTAAATTCTCTACCCCTGTCACTTCAAATTTTAGTGATGGTATATCCCTTTTCATTTTGGATTTTCTTGCACAGGTTTATGAATTGTTCACACACTTCATCTTTGTGACCTAAGAATAGTACCCTTGTATATCTTGAAAAATCATCAACTATGACAAATGCATATGATTTTCCTCCTAATCTCTGAATTGGGTTTGGACCAAATAAATCTAAGTGTAGCATTTGAAGTGGCCTAGTAGAGGAGATTTCTTTCTTCTTCTTAAAGCTCATTCTTGCTTGTTTTCCTAGTTGACAAGCCTTGCAAATTTTATCTTTCACGAATTTTGTCTTAGGCAATCCCTTAACTAAGTCTCCCTTAACTAGTTTAGATATTAAGTTCATGTTGACATGTCCTAGTCTCCTATGCCAAATCCAACTAATTTCATTCATAGCAGAGAACCATGTCACACTTTGTGAGGTTAAGTTATCAAAACTGGTGGTATATACGTTTTCATGACCCTTAGCAGTGAATAATATCTTATTATCAGTTTTGTATTCAACAATGCACTTGTCATGTTCAACACTTTGTAACTTTTATCACACAGTTGGCTTATACTCAATAAGTTGTGCTTTAAGCCATCAGCCAGTAAAGCATCATCGATAATTAGTGATGAATCATTACCAACTTTACCTACACTTGTGATCCTTCCCTTAGCATTATCTCCAAAAGTGACAAATCCCTCATCCTTATGTGTGATGGATGTGAACTTCGATTTATCCACGGTCATATGATATGAACATCCGCCATCCATATACCATCTGTCTTTTGAGGATGATGATCTTAAACATATCTGCAAGACACAATTAGACAACTAGTTTTGGTACCCAGATTTTTTTGGGTCCATGGGGGTTAGTACTAGATTCTCCTTGGACCTTCTATACTTTCTTAATTTTGACATCTTTATTTTTGAAAAGACAGTCAAACTTTATGTGACCTAACCTCTTACATTTAAAACATGTAATATTTCTATAGTAGTCTTTAGTTGGAACATATGATTTTGACTCTCTTACAAAATGCCCCATGTAAAGAGCTCTTTGTTTTAGATTTTTTTTTTTCCATTAAAACCAACACCTTCCTTTTCTAAAGAATTTCTTTGAGCTCCTAGGAGTTTTTCAAATTATTTTGTCCTTCAGTAAATTTAGAAATAATCTCAGTTTTATCCTTCAAATTCTTTTCTAACTCCTCAATTTTCAAATCTTTGTCTTTCATGAGAGATGCATAAGATTCATTTTGGTGTTCAATTAAACTTGAAAGTTCTTTGACTTTATTTTTCAAATCAGATATTTTCTTAGTTTTCTTTTCAAGCATTTTAATAGTGTACAAATATTCTTGTTTCAGTTCATCATATGAAAGCATGTCATTCTCATTTTCAGAATCACTAGAATAATAAGAGGGTGATGAGAATGATGATTGTACCTCAAGGTCATCATGTGCCATTAGACACAGATTGGCAATCTTGTCATCACTGGATTCAAATTCTGAATAGCTTGTGTTGTGCATATCCCAACCGAATTTCAGCGCCTTCTTCTTTTTCTTTGAGGTTTTCACTAGTTTGGGACACTTAGGCTTGATGTGTCCAACCTCTTTACAGTTGTAGCATGTTGGTGGATCTTTTTTTTTTTTTTTTCTTCATGCTTGACTCTCCTCTTTCTGATTTTGAGTTCTAGAATTTTCTGTTGAACTTCTTATTATTCTTCAAGAACTTTCCGAACTTCTTAGTTAGCAAGGTCATGTCGTCATCTAATTCTGAATCACTTCCCTCACTTGAGCAGTGAGATGATGCCTAAGCGTTGTGGCTTTATTTGTTTTGCTTACTCATTCTTCCTCTCATATTGCAAGCTATTGCAAGCTCATAGGCGATGAACGATCCAATGAGTTCGTCAACCGACATCTCCTTGAGATTTCTCTTTTCTGCTATTGTTGTAGCTTTCGCTTCCCAAACTGGAGGTAGTTCCCTGAATATTTTCCTGATCAACTCATAAGTAAGGTAAGTTTTTCCAAGTGCATTTAAAGAATTTGTGATGTGTGTGAATTTAGTGTGCATGGATTGAATAGATTCATCAGTAGTCATTTTAAATGCTTCATATTCATTGGTGAGCATGTCTATCCTACTATCTTTTACTTCCTTAGTGCCTTCATATGTAACTTCTAATTTTTCCAAAATTTCTTTAGTAGAGTTACATGTCATAATCCTATTAAATTCATTTACATCTAATGCATAGAAAAACAAGTTCATCACAGTAGCATTTATTTGTACTGATTTTCAGTCCTCTTCTGTATACTCATCTTCAGTTTCAGGTACATTTACTTTATCAATTACTTTCATGGGAACATGATTTCCCTTAGTAACTATTTTCCATACCTTCCAATCTACATCTAACAGGTAGATGTTCATCCTATGTTTCCAATAGGTGTAATTCACACCACAGAAAATTGGTGGTATAGTGGATGAGTGTCCTTCACCGAATGGAGTTACACCAATGTGTGTCATGTGATTACACCGATGTGTGTCATGTGATTATACCGATGTGTGTCATGTGATCTTTTTACAAATGAACTATTAAGTCTATGTAAACCCTCTCTGATACCAAATGTTGATTTAGGTGTAATCCCAAGAGGGGGGTGAATTGAGTATTTTAAATTCTTTGAAACTATTTACCACTTAATCCTTATTTGTATATTTAACAAATGAATTGTAGGGATTTAAAACTAAATTAAATTTATTTCATCAATGAGTTCTTTTTACCCAATAAAGTGCGTGTAGAGTTATTACACATACACATGCAATACGATTAATGAAATGTAGTGCGGAAAGTAAAGAGATAATGGAAGAGAGAATGCAAATGTGATTTTACGAGGTTCAGCCAACTCGACGTATGTCCTCGCCTTAATCAACCCACTCAAGGATTCCACTACAATCCCTGCTCCTTAAATTAGGACAGAGCTTCCCTTACATCCGCTGCTTACAAAAGGTACAACTTCCTCCCAATTCGCTTCTTACAAGAGATACAACTCTCTCCTCAAACCCTGTTCACAACCCGAATTGTGATTACAATCAAATCTGTAGAACACTCAAAGTTGTTTCTACAATTGAAATTGAAATTCCTAACACATAATCATATGATGAAACTTGAAGTTCAGAATGAATGTAATGATATAATCGTTAAATGCAAGAATAAGCTTCACTAACTTCCCCTTTTATCAAATCTCCCAAAAATATTTATATAAGTCAATGCTTTGGAGAACTTAGGTTAAATTTTTGAATATAAAAAAAACTTTGAAGATTGCAAAGATTTGAAACACACTTTGTCACAACAATATTTCTCTCAAGTTTTCAACCACAATATGATCTTTGTAATATGCAACTTAATATATATATATATATATATGAGATTACCAAAGATCAAAAACTAACATAGGAATTTTCAGCAAATATCCTTAAATATATATATATATATATATATATATATATATATATATAGTTATGAATTTCTAAGGATATTTAATCAAATGGCTTTGAAGTATCAAAAATATCAAATCTTTAACTAGATACACTCTTGAATCAAAAACTATTCAACCAATGACAAAAACCTTACTCAAGTAATGATCTTGTCAAAAACAATCTCTATATGTATATGAACACTCAAGATCAATCTCTCTAATAATATTCAATAACAGACGAGGAGATGAGAAACTCTTGAAAATAATAAATGGATTTACCAAACCTCAATACCAAGTTGAAATCAAGATGTGTAAATGAATTCCCTTTGATTTCTGAGTTGATTTGCCCAAGCTTGATGAGTATAAGCTGGAGTGTAGGCAATTGTATGGCAATATGTTCAAGTTTATCCATTCTCTTTCAAAAAGATGTTCTCTTCTCTTCTTCTTTCCAAGAGTCTTAAGCACTAGGGTTTAAATGTTAAATATATAGGTATCTTGCCCTTAGAATCAATCTTGATTGTTGGATCAAGAATTAACTCGCGTGTTCTCTCATTAAAAATTAGATTTTTTAAACTTTCCTGCAAGTTCAGGAAACTAAGGTTAAAGGCCCAGGCGACTAAAGTTCCTTAGAGTTTCAGAAAATTAGCCTGGATACAAGGTCAGGCGACTGAAGTTGGGGTTCAGGCTTCTGAAGTGTCGGGTTCAGGCGCTTGAAGTCTGAGTTTAGTCTACTAAGGTGCTTCAGCCAGGTTCTGTGTTTCACCATTAATTCTTCAGGCGACTGAGCTTAATCTTCGGTCTCCTAAAGAAATTCTTCAGACGACTGAGTATAACTTTAGTCTACTGAAGTTCCTATTTCCTGAATTTTTTCTCTATAGTTTGAAAAACCGGTTTGCTCTCTTTCTTGGCTCTTTTATAAAAATAGTTTCGGGATTTTAAAATTATTTCTAAGTCTATGAATGTCTCCTAATGATGTTCATGAAATGCATGAGTCCAAAGGTCATTCTAGATTGTGATTTGAGCCTCAAATTAAATCATATGAAAATATAAATACATAAGTTCTAAGTACCCATTCCCATGACGCTTTTGAACTTGTTGCTTGCATCTTCATTCTTGTACTCTTTGAGTTCCATGGATTTGCCAAGTTGTGTATGCTTTACTCTTTATGGCTTCCATGACTTGTTATCCTTCTGTGCATGCTTAATATAGTTCCTGTTCACAATCTCAATGCACAGATCAAATACTAAGTGATTTGTCATTATCAAAACAGGATTGGACTCATAGAGTCAACATGCATAAAATGGTTCGGTCGCCCGAGCTTTCTCAAACTCCCTAATAATATTCAATTTAAATGTATTTTTAACACTCCTGTATTCTATATGATATATATGCATGAGTGTTGGGACCTAGAGTCATACTAGGGTCTTACTGAGCTTACCATATATTCTATATGCATGACATTAAGGTAATTATTACAGACCATATCCCTAGTTACTATTACAGACCCATATTACATAAATTGAATTTACAATATGAAATAGAATCCTCAGGGTCTTCATGTCTCGCTTCAAGTGTCATTCCTTGAGATGCTCATCTAAGCCTGCACATACACTTGAAAACCATTAAATACCTAAGTATTTGTCATCATCAAAATCGGGTGTGACCTATAAGGTCAACATTCTCCCCTTTTTGATGATGACAAATACATCATGCAAAAAATGGGTATAGCCATAGAAGGCTCCCCCTAACAATGTGCATTATGTAAAAGTATGTAAAAGTATTTTCCTTAAGTGCTTGTAACCTAATTTTTTGCCTCTTATTCATCTCCCCCTTTTGCTAATAGCAAAAACATAAATAGAATCATTATCATGCAATAGATATGAGAATTGTGCATTGCAAAACATAACCAATTTCATAAAGTCCAAGCCAACGAAAGATTCCAATTGTTATATTGATTGTTAGACTTTGAAATTATTAGAAAACTCCCCCTTTTAAATATAGCATTTGGGTATGAACAGTTTTTATAACCAAAGAATATATCATTTAAGCACACAAGCAAAAAAACAAGATATGTAGCATGTAAAATCATTTTCTTGCCAAAAATACGTAATATAAATAGATAAATATATATATCTCCCTTATGATTTTAAACAAATGCATAGGAACAGTGCTTGCTTAAAAAAAAACTTTAATTCGAAGATCAAGCAAGCAAATTTTTATGGTGATCATTTAAACACAAAACAACTTTATGACCAGAAAAATTACAACCATATGTAACTTAAAGATAGACAATTTTAAGTGCAACATCATACGGTAAACTTTGAAATAGTTTGTGACAAAACAATATATTTCAGTTTTAGGATTTTCAATGAGATTAATACATTTAAGCACATGCCATAATACAACTTAAAGCACATTTAAGCTTAAAAAATGGGCGAGCACAACAAGATTGTGATTTTAGCTTAAGGTTCCCCCCTATGAATTTGAATATTAGCTTAGATAAAATGAACAACTTATACTACTCAAAGATTTAATTTATTAAGCATGCCAAGCAGTATAAGCAATCTCTTAAAAATTTCTTCATCATAATTATACTGGACATTAATTAATTCATTTCAAGCATTATTACCAGTATAGTCTCCATAGAGCCTTCAAATGTATAAGAAAATATATACTACAACATGAAATGGTACTCATAACGTAGAACAATCCATATTTATTCAAAGACCTTTAAGCACTGGATATGATGTTCAGGGTTTTATAAAGGGTCTCAATATTCAAAAAGCGAATTGATGCATATGAGTTCTTTGAGCCTTTTCTATAGGAATGGTGCTTAGCTCCCCACAATACTTGATGATTGTGTAAGGATGAAATTCAAAATTTTTCAGTTTTCACTCATCCTTTCAAAAAGATTTTAATATTAATTCTATCATAATCATCCATGTACAAGGTTTTACTTGGGAATATTCCTGTTGAAATTTCGGCAGCATGTCGTTTGTAAATTGGACATTTTCCCATAAAACCTATACCTGATAGGTTCAAATAAACAATTTATAACTCAGTTCAAGGCACACGAGAACCTATATCCACTACCAGCATGCACTACACATAAACTACATCCGCCATGCAGGAGACATTTTAGACAAAGCATGTATTCCAGTAGTATAATTAGCTGAAGATATTCAATATAGCTCTATACAAGATCATGCTAAGAAAAGACATAAAGTATCCATCAAGGAAATTTTAATCATTTATTGAATCATGGATAGTGCAGCAATGCTGTACACATATATAAGCATAAGGCATAAACGATATAAGGATATAAGAGCATTTTAATTTACATATATGAAGAATAAAAGCTCCCCCTGAGTTATGCACTCAACTCATTTAATGTCTTTTTCTTATTTTTCAAGTTCTTTATGTAGAGACCCAAGCTCGAAATAAGTTAGGTTCGTCAACAAAGGAGTCGCGTTCGTCGACGAAGTCCTTTAGAGCCTCGTCGACAAGCAAATACCGAACGGGTAAGAGAAATATCCGGAACTTGGGCTCAGTAACGAAGGGATGGCTTTGTCGATGAGCTGTGTGGTGGATTCATCAACGAAGACGCCGCCTCGTCGACGAGTTCGACTTGGTCAAAGGCCCTATAAATATCCATTTTAGTTGCTTAGAAGTTAAGTTTCTCTCCAAACTCTCTCTCTTTCTCTCTCTCTCTCTCTCTCTCTCTCTCTACCAATGAAACTTCTCTCTCTCTTTAAGAGTCTTCGTCGTTTGATGCCCGTTTCTAAAAACAGAAGTTCCCGCGGGGATCAAAAGAGGAAGTTTTAAACCTTTATCGGATCAGATCGTTATTTTGAGGATTTTCGGGTTTTCCCAAAAATCAAGGTAAGGATGTCTTATGAAGGCTTAGAAAACATATATTGTAAGTATTTCAAAAGCTAAAATGTCATTTGAAATATGTTTTGAAGCTCTTTCAAGAGATTATAAAGTCTTAAAAGTCCTATTGAAGTTTTCTGAAATAAGTCTTGTAAAAATCAAAAGACAGCAAAATAGTTCGTTAAGCAAATATTTTTTAAAAAATAGATTCTTAAAAGATCAGATGACTGAACTTTTCAGTTCAGACATCTGAAGATTAAGTACAGACGTCTGAAGATTTAATGAAACAAAACAGAAAGAGGCAGTAGCAGTTCAGACGTCTGAACTCGCGACTTCAGACGTCTGAACTCGCGACTTCAGACATCTGAACCTGAAACCTCAGATGTCTGAACCTTGACTTCAGACATCTGACCCTGTATCTAGTTCTATTTTTAAAGGGTTTCAGGAACTTCAGACGTATGACCTCGAATCCTCAGATGTCTAAACACTATTCAACGTGCAAATTTTTAAAAATATCATTTTTTAAATTATAGCCGTTTGAACCCCAAATTTTCTAAATAATTGGGAAACTCTTTAAGGAAACACTTGCAACAAGGAAACATGTTTTTGAAGCCTATAAATACATCGTTTTTGTTAATCAAAAATTACACCAATCATTGAAATTCTCTCAAGCTTTCTTGCTCTCAAAATCTTTCTTGATCAAACTCTTGCAAGTTGAAAGTATTGTGATTCTGATTTATCTACTCATCAATTCCTGAAGAAAGATTACTGAATTCTCTTCTGGAGAAAAGGAATTTGGTGAAATCTCTGTTAAAGCTTCAAAAGTTTATTTCTCTCTTGATATTTATCTTTTGAAGTACATAGTTTCTATTTGTACTAATCTGCTCTTTGTGTTAGCATCTCTTGTACACCAGCTTTTTAATATCTCTCTTATAGATTTTGGACGATTCCAGGCTGTTGGATCGTTGATTGAACAAGGGTATATTGTTTGGAGAAGGCGGGCTCTAGCCTTGACCAAGGAGTGGTTGTAAACAGGCGTTGTTCCACCCGGTAACGGAATTGTTATAGTGGAACCCTTCGGTGTTTTGCCAAGGGCGAGGACGTAGGCTATGTTGAAGCTGAACCTCGTAAAAATTTTTGTGTCTTTCTCTCTTCTTTACTTTATATTATGTACTTGTTGTTGTTGTATGATTTAAAAGTGCAAGTTGTAGGTTTTAAAGTGAGAAAGAAACAAAGACTTTTGATATTTAAAAAGTACGTTTTGATTAACTGTTTGCGGAAACCTAAAAGGGAGTACATTGGTTAATCTGCGGAAATCTTGATCAAGAGAGGTGCATACTAAGAGCTTACTCAAAGAAAGTGGCAAACATTTACAAGGAAATTAACAAAAGCACTAATCTTCTTGGTTGAGTGGTTGAATTGCTTTGATTTCATTGATTGGCTTGTTGGTTTAAATTTCAGTATTTTAAAGTTTGATTATTAGTTATCAATTGTGTTTTTCTTAGTATCATAAGCAAAAACTCATAAATTTATTAAAATTAAAAAAAGAATCCAATTCACTCCCCCTCTTGGGAAGCTATTTATAATTCAATTGGTATCAGAGCCTAATTATAGAAATTCCTAGCAAGAAACTATAAAAAGATCTAATGGCAAATATTGGAGTAGCACCCTTCGGTGAAGGTCAATCCTCAACCCGTCCACCAATCTTCTGTGGACACAATTATACCTTCTGGAAAAAGAGGATGGAAATATATCTCCAACATATGGATTGGAAAGCATGGGAAGTTGTTATGGATGGAAATCTTATTCCCACAGTTGATGCAAAACATATTCCGAAAGAAAATAAAGATATGACCGATTTAGATTATAAAAAGCTTCAAATAAATGCAAGTGTTATAAATGCATTATATTGTGCATTAGATGCCAATGAATTTAACTGAGTCATGGCTTGCAAAACAGCTAAGGAGATTTGGGATAAACTAGAAGTAACTTATGAAGGAACCGTTGATGTTAAAGATAATAGGATAGACATGCTAACAAGCGAATGCAAAGCATTCAAGATGAATTCTGATGAAACAATATCAAGCATGTACACCAGATTTACTCACATAATAAATTCCTTAAGTGCTTTAGGAAAAACCTATACTACCTATGAAATGATTAGAAAAATTCTAAGAGGCCTTCCCTCTATTTGGGAACCAAAGGCTACAACTATCACGGAAGGTAGAAACCTTAAGACTACTTCTTTATATGAACTTATAGGCTCACTTCTCACCTATGAAATGACTTTAAAAGAAAGGAATCCTGAACCAAAGCATAAAAGATCCATAGCACTAAAAGCATCTAGTCACAACACTAGTGAAGAAAAAAGTGAAACAAGTGACTGAGATCAAGATGAATTGGCATTCATTACCAAGAGACTAGGAAAATTCTATAGAAGAAATAAAAGGTTTCCTATAAAGTTTAATAAAAAGAAAACAGAAAAAGGAGAGACAAGTAGGAAAGAAAATAAAGGTAAGAATGAACCACCAATTTGTTATCATTGCAAAAAGTCAGGGCATATCAAACCGAACTATCCATTATTCAAGAAAGATAAGAAGAAAAAGAAGGAAGCAATGAAAGCTACTTGGGATGACTCAAGCTCCAGCAAAACTGAAATCAAATCAAGTGAACAAGAGATGGCAAATATATGCTTCGAACGATGAAGAGGTAAATTCTTACTATTCTCCAACTGAACCTCAAAATGAGTCTTGTGATGAGTCGTGTGATAGCTTGCCCTCTTATAAGGAATTACAAACTGAATTATTCTCATTACATAAAAGATTTATAAAAGTTTCTAACAGAAATATAACTTTTAAAGATCAAAATCAAGAACTAGTAAAGCAACTTGAATCATTCAAAGCTATTGAAGAAGAAAGAAATACTTATATTAAGAAGTTGGAAGAATAAATAAACATAGCAAAACAAGAGTTAGATAAAACTCATAAAGATTACTTGAATAAGAAAGATTTAGAAATAAATGAACTCAAAAAGGTAGTTGAGGATAAAGAAAAGATTGTCTATAATTTTACTAAAGGAAAAGAAAACTTTGAAAAAATGATTGGACAGCAAAGGCATCATGGAAACAAAGAAGGAATATGTTACAACGGTAAAACAAATAAAATGAATAAAAAGCTATACATGGGATATTTTGTTAAGGAAGCTAAGTTTTATGCTAACACTTCATCAAATAACAAACATGAACACACCACTTGCTATATGTGCAAGACTAAAGGTCATGTGATGTTTAATTGCCCATTAAAGAGAAAATATGTTAAAGTTCAAGGAGAATGGAAAGCAAATAGTGGAACTAACAATAAAACAAAGAAAGTCAAAAGAGTTTGGGTTCCAAAAACTAACACATAGTATCCCTCATTGTGGGTTTGTTTTAGGACAACAACGACAACGGACAAATGGTACTTCGACAACGGGTGCTCAAGGCATATGACCGGTGACAAGACCAAGTTCACTGCTTTAAAACAAAAGGATAGGGGATACATCACCTTCGGCGACAATGTCAAAGGAAAAATTATTGGTATTGGAAAAATTGGTAAAAAACATTCACTCACTATAGATAATGTGCTATTAGTGGAAGGACTAAAACATAATCTTTTAAGTATTAGTCAACTAAGTAATAAAGGGTTCGAAGTAATTTTCATGAAAGAAAAATGTGTTATTCAAAATCCTAAAAATAAAGAAACTTTGTTTATGGCTCATAGAATAAATAATATCAATTGCATAAATCTTGAGAACTTAGCAAGTCAAAACATAACTTGTTTAACAGCTATGAATGAAGTAAGTTGGTTATGACATAGGAAACTAGGTCATGCTAGCATGGACTTACTATCCAAATTATCTAAGAAAAATCTTGTAAAAGGACCACCAAATACTAAATTCATAAAAGACAAGTTGTGTGATGCATGTCAAAAGGGAAAATAAGTAAAAACAAGCTTTAAAAAGAAAAAATTCATATCCACCAAAAGACCCCTATAACTTTTACACCTAGACTTATTTGGTCCAACTAGAACCTTAAGTTTAGGAGGAAAACAATATGCTTTTGTAATAGTAGATGATTATCCAAGATTTACTTGGGTAATATTTCTAGCAAACAAAGATGAAGCTTGTAACTAATTAATAACCTTATGTAAGAAATTACAAAATGAGAAAAGATATAATGTAACAAACTTTAGAAGTACCAAGGAAGAGAGTTTAAAAACAAGGAAGTTGATAAATTTTGTAATGAACATGGAATAATTCACAATTTTTTAGCACCGAGAACTCCACAACAAAATGGAGTAGTTGAAAGGAAAAATAGAAATCTACAAGAAATGGCAAGAACAATGCTAAATGAAAATAATTTACCTAAATATTTTTGGGCAGAAGCTGTAAATACAGCATGTTGTATTGTAAATAGGGTTTCAATAAGGCCAAAAATAGATAAAACACCATATGAACTTTGGAAAGATAGAAAACCTAATATTTCCTACTTTCATATATTCGGTTGCAAATGCTTTATATTAAATACTAAAGATGATCAATTCATATAACTTTTGATGAATAAAATAATTATGACATTAAAGATATGAATGATGAAAAAGAAGTCACTTCATAAAAGGAAGAAGATCTTGAAATAAAAGAAGAAAAGAATAATGATGTTCTAAATGAAAATTTTTCAGAAAATTTGAAACTTCCTAAAGAGTGGAAATATGACAAAAATCACCTAAAAGAACAAATTCTTGGTGAAACATCAAAAGGAATAACCACTAGAGGCTCACTAAAAAATATTTGCAATCATTATGCCTTTTTATCCCAAGATGAATCCAAAAATTTTGAAGATGTTTTAAATGATGATTCATGGATTATAGCTGTGCAAGAGGAATTAAATCAATTTGAAAGAAGTCCAGTATCTGAACTTATACCAAAACCCAAAGATAAATCAATCATAGGAACTAAATGGGTGTTTAGAAATAAGAAGGATGAAAATAGAGTTGTTGTAAAAAATAAAGTTAGGCTAGTAGCACAAGGGTATAATCAAGAAGAAGGAATTGATTATGATGAAACCTTTGCACCTGTGGCAAGGATGGAAGCAATTAGGATGCTTTTAGCCTATGCAGCCCATAAGGATTTTAAATTATATCAAATGGATGTAAAGAGTGCATTCTTGAATGGATATATAAATGAAAAAGTGTATGTCAAACAACCTCTAGGTTTTGAAAATTCTAAAAATTCAAACCATGTATTCAAATTGACAAAAGTCTTTTATGGTTTGAAACAAGCTCCAAGAGCTTGGTATGAAAGGTTAAGTAAATTTTTACTCAAAAATGAATTTACAAGAGGAATGGTTGACAGTACTCTATTCATTAAAACCAAAAATAAAGATATGCTAATAGTTCAAATATATGTGGATGATATTATATTTGGAACTACAAATGAAGATCTATGCAAAGAATTTGCAACTTGTATGCAAAAAGAATTTGAGATGAGTATGATGGGGGAGCTAAATTATTTACTGGGATTACAAATAAAACAAGCTGAAAATAGAACTTTCATAAATCAAATTAAGTACATCAAGGATATGCTCAAAAAGTTTGATATGGAACAAAGTAAACCTATAGGAACTCCTATGAGTACAACTACAAGTTTTGATAGAGATGAAAAAGGAAAACAAGTAGACATCACACACTATAGAGGAATTATTGGTAGCTTACTATATTTAACTGCTAGTAGGCCGGATATTATGTGTAGTGTGTGTATGTGTGCTAGATTTCAATCAGCCCCCAAGGAATCTCACTTAAAAGCCGTCAAGAGAATTCTTAGGTACTTGGTAGGATCACTTGATTTAGGTTTATGGTATCCAAAGGACACTGATTTTAATATGATAAGTTACTTCGATGCTAATTATGTCGGATGTAAGATTGATAGAAAGAGTATAAGTGGCACATGTCATTTTCTAGGACAATCCTTAGTATCATGGTTCTCAAAGAAACAAAATTCAATAGCTTTATCAACCGTCGAAGTTGAATATGTGGCAGTGGGAAATTGTTTTGCACAAATCTTATATATGAAACAACAATTAAAAGATTTCAATCTAAAATATAAAACAATACCAATAAAGTGCGATAACACAAGTGCCATAAACATATCTAAAAACCCAATTTCACATTCAAGAACTAAGCATATAGACATAAGACATCATTTTTTGAGAGATCATGTTCAAAAAGAGGATATAATTCTTGAATTTATAAATATAAGTGATCAATGCGCTGATATTTTTACAATACCTCTAAGTGAAGAAAGATTCATACATATTAGGAGGGAACTTGGGCTAATCCATAGCAGAGAAGTGTATTAGAAGCGAAATTTCAGAATTTTTATGCAATTCAGAAGTCTGATGTTCACACCCCAGACATCTGAACGCTGTAGCAGAAGGGTTTAGATGACTGAACTTGTGACCTCAGACGTCTAAGCGCCTACTGACTTTTAAAATTCCAGGTTTTAAATACTTCAAACGTCTGAAGATAATCTTCAGACATCTGAAGTCGCGGGGTTTATATACTATTAGCGCACTAAACCCTAACTTCAGACTTCTGAAGTTATTTGCTTCATTCATCTGAACTTCACACTCTTCATCTTCTCTCATTCTCACTTCAATCCGAAGCCTCTACCCTACACAAATTCACCACACGAATTCTGGGGTAACCAAAATCTTGTGTCTTCATGCCTCGAATCAAGCAGACTGCAAACAAGGGTTCTTCATTGGGGAAGGATACTCAAAATATTGAAAAATGGTTGGTTGCTCCTCAAGCTCGAAGCCGATATCAAAACTCACTGAGTTCTGTAGAACCAATCTTAGGTAAAATCGTGGATGTATCATTCTTCGCTACTGAATTTCTAGATATTCTTACCTTATTTCGTGATATTGGATGGCTTGATTTCATTACTCAACAACCTAAAGGTTGTTTTCCTCATTTGGTGAAAATCTTCTATGTAAATATGACATATGAAGATGGAATTTTTTCTTCAGAAGTCAAAGGGAAGAAAATACTACTGAATTCTGAAATATTATCTCCCGTTTTCAAAATTACTCTAGGAGAATTTAATTGTCCTATGTTTGCTCAATCTTGGATCCTAGAACAAGGATTCACTCCTGAAGCTTTTCTTCATTAATCATGACAAATGAACCCGTTTATTTTGCACACCCTCCGTTATACAAGCAACTGAATTTAAAAGGCCAGATTCTCTACAAACTTGTTTCTAACAATATCATCCCAAAACAAGGCTCTTTTGATAATCTTTCTTATATCAAATGCTTTGTTCTTTGGTGTCAGCTCAAAGGAAAGAAACTAGATTTGGCTATTTTAATCATTAGGTGGATGTGGACCAAACTGTAATCTAATCGATTCATTCTTCCTTACGGAGGAATTCTTACTCTTCTTTTTACTCATTTTAATCTTACCAATATCTCTGAGTTTTTCATAAAAAGAACTCGATATGATCTTTTTAGTGAAACTTCCCTCAAGAAAATGGGGTATGACAAGGGAAGATTAGGATGGTATTTGAAAACAGGAAGGGCTACACATGCACCGCCTGCCTCTGCAGCAGCCTCAGCTTCAGCATTAGCCTCAGCCTCTGATCCAGTATCCACAGCAGCACACTCCTCTTCTACACAGAACCTCGATTCATATCAAGAGACACCTTCATGGTTCTTATCCTTTCAAAAAGATTTCACCAATTTTTTATCTGAAGTACGCACTGGACTTCAGAATATCAAAGAAAAAGTCACATCACTTGACAAACGGGTCACTCATATAGAACAATATCATGCAAAATCCTTTAAGGGAAGTGATCCAATGGACATTAGCTCTGATCCTCAGAGTGGAGATGATAATGATGATGATGACTCTAAAGAAAAAGAAAGAAATTATGAAGAAGAAGGTGATGAAGGGAATAACGAAGAAGAAGGAACTCAAGAAGAAGGGGAAGAAGAAGAAGAGTAAGGGGATGGCTTTGAAGAAGAAGATTAGAATAGTTAGAAGTTACCCAACTTAGATATTATGCAATTTTTTGTTTGTCATAAAGAATCAAGTCTTATGTACCTCAAATTGTCTGTAATCATGCTATAAAGCAGCTTTTTGTTGTATTTCTTTTTCTGTATGGAAACATATGAAACTTCTATGTATTGCTACTTTGTACTGATTACCTTTTGATTATAAGAATGAATTTTTGATGGTTCTTCATAACTCTTGTCACTCTTTTTGACTAATGACAAAGGGGGAGAGAGTGATACGTAAAGATAAAATATATAGAGATCTTGGAGATCTTGAACTTGATGAACCACATGTTGATGTGAACTATAATAAGAGATCATAATGAACACTTGATGAATTACATGAGAACTTGGAACTACAATATGAGAACTTGATGAACCACATGTTGATGTGAACAAATGGATGGATATATGACACATGTGAACTTAAATTGACATGGATATTTGAAAGTATTTTTATGGCTTGCACTTCCTATGACTTGCGACATATATGGAACACATGATAAATTTTCTATGGCTTATAGCAAGGGGGAGTACTTCATTTTTATATGGCTTGCTTATTAATGTTAATAGTAAGGGGGAGTACTTCATTTTTCATAAAATCTTTATCTTTACTCCTTGTTTGTCATCATTAAAAAGGGGGAGATTGTTGGCCTAACAAGGTCTTTCAATCGGTTTTGGTTTTGGTGATAACAAACAAAGGATTATTTAACTTGGAAAGGTTGAGTTTTTATGTTTCAGGAAATATGGTTCAAATCAAGCTCAAGTATGGTTCAAATCAAGCTCAAGTATGGTTCAAGTAAAGCTCAAAGCATGGTTCAAGTAAAGTTCAAGACTGATCAAAGATACAAGGAGAAACTAAGATATTTGCACCTCAAGAGCACAGAATTATAAAGAACTCAAGCATGTCTTATGAAGGCTTAGAAAACATATATTGTAAGTATTTCAAAAACTAAAATGTCATTTGAAATATGGTTTGAATCTCTTTTAAGAGATTATAAAGTCTTTAAAGTCCTATTGAATTTTTCTGAAATGAGTCTTGTAAAAATCAAAAGAGAGCAAAACAGTTTGTAAAGCAAATATTTTTTAAAAAACAGATTCTTAAAAGATCAGATGACTAAACTTTTCAGTTTAGACATTTGAAGAATTACTTCAGACATCTGAAGATTAAGTATAGACGTCTGAAGATTTTATGAAACAAAACAGAAAGAGGCAGTAGCAGTTCAGACGTCTGAACTCGCGACTTCAGACATCTGAACGTGAAACCTCAGATGTCTGAACCTTGACTTCAGACATCTGACCCTGTATCTAGTTCTATTTTTAAAGGGTTTCAGGAACTTCAGATGTATGACCTCGAATCCTCAGATGTCTAAACACTATTCAACGTGCAAATTTTTAAAAATGTCATTTTTTAAATTATAGCCGTTTGAACCCCAAATTTTCTAAATAATTGGGAAACTCTTTAAGGAAACACTTGCAACAAGGAAACATGTTTTTGAAGCCTATAAATACATGGTTTTTGTTAATCAAAAATTACACCAACCATTGAAATTCTCTCAAGCTTTCTTGCTCTCAAAATCTTTCTTGATCAAACTCTTGCAAGTTGAAAGTATTGTGATTCTGATTTTTCTACTCATCAATTCCTGAAGAAAGATTACTAAATTCTCTTGTGGAGAAAAGGAATTTGGTGAAATCTCTGTTAAAGCTTCAAAAGTTTATTTCTCTCTTGATATTTATCTTTTGAAGTACATAGTTTCTATTTGTACTAATCTGCTCTTTGTGTTAGCATCTCTTGTACACCAGCTTTTTAATATCTCTCTTATAGATTTTGGACGATTCCAGGCTGTTAGATCGTTGATTGAACAAGGGTATATTGTTTGGAGAAGGCGGGCTCTAGCCTTGACCAAGGAGTGGTTGTAAACAGGCGTTGTTCCACTCGGTAACGGAACTGTTATAGTGGAACCCTTCGGTGTTTTGCCAAGGGCGAGGACATAGGCTATGTTGAAGCTGAACCTCGTAAAAATTTTTGTGTCTTTCTCTCTTCTTTACTTTATATTATGTACTTGTTGTTGTTGTATGATTTAAAAGTGCAGGTTGTAGGTTTTAAAGTGAGAAAGAAACAAAGACTTGATATTTAAAAGTACGTTTTGATTAACTGTTTGCGGAAACCTAAAAGGGAGTACATTGGTTAATCTGCGGAAATCTTGATCAAGAGAGGTGCATACTAAGAGTTTACTCAAAGAAATTGGCAAAAATTTATAGGGAAATTAACAAAAGCACTAATCTTGTTGGTTTAGTGGTTGAATTGCTTTGATTTCATTGATTGGCTTGTTGGTTTAAGTTTCAGTATTTTCAAGTTTGATTATCAATTATCAATTGTGTTTTTCTTAGTATCATAGGCAAAAACTCATAAATTTATTAAAATTAAAAAAAGAATCCAATTCACCCCCCCCCCTTCTTGGGAAGCTATTCCTAGTTTCATGAATCCTTTTTCAAAGATTTGTTTCTTTTAATTCCCAAGGTTTTATTATGATTGATCTTCTCACTTTTAGCCTTAAGTGACACTTTAGAATGATCTTCTGTTTTTCTCTCCAAGCAGATGATTTTCAATATCTTCACTATCTTTTTCTTTTCAAGAATAGCATGATAATTTTCTAAACCCTTTAATTGTTTTGCTATTTTTTTTTTGTTTTCTTTCTTCAAAAATATTTTATGCTTAGATGCTTTAACTAGAAATTTATGCATTTTCAATAAAGTCTTTTCTAGTTTTTCATACGACAACACGTTTTTAATATTCAATTCAGCACATGATTCAACAAAAGAATTAACACAATAATTTTCACATGAATCATTGCATGCAATGTCAACAGTGTAATCATAATTTTCAATAGATGATTCAATGCATAATATATTCTTGTAGTCTTCATGAAAATCATCAAGTGCATCAATAGCAAAATTTTCACAATGTTCAATACAAGAATCATCCATCGAGTTATAGAGAGAATCATATACCTCCCGTTCTATTATTGCCATTTCCCTCTCACTTACTACTCTCTGACCATCTGAGCATGACACCTCTAGAGTGGTGCTCTCCTTTTCTTAGGTCTCTCCATACTTCTTTTCAAGCTCAACCCAAATCTCTTGTGCACTACTACATGCCATAATCTCATGAAGAATATCAGTATCTAAAACACGGTACAATAAATCCATGGCATGTGAATTTGCATGCATTCAATTAATGTCATTTTCTACAAGCATACAAATTCCCTTATCAATCACCTACCAAGCTCTCCAATTCATTGATTTTATAAATATGCTCATTCTAATTTTTCAGTGGGTGTAGTTTACACCACAAAACAATGGAAAACTGGAAGGTGACTGTCCCTCACTGAATGGGGATACACCAATGTGAGTCATCTCGATCTTTAGTAAAAATATTTGAATCAATGCTACTAGGCTCTGATACCAATTGTTAGTTTTGGTGTATTCCCCAAAGGGGAGTGAATTGGGTATTTGAAAATTATCTCCTAAGTTAAACCAGATTGATAGTATTACTCAACCTAGGGTCTGTCTATGCAAAAATAAACCCAATCATTTACAATAAAACATACACATGCAGTAAATAAATTACAAAAATGTAAAGAACACGCACGATATGTTATCGGGGTTCGGCCAACTATGCCTACATCCCTGCCTCTAGCTCGTAAGCCCAAGAATTCCACTAATGCTCACTTAATGGGTGGAGCAGCACCTAATACAACCAGGTCAATTAGCATAGAGTTGACCTCAACCTTTACAAATTCTCCTTGCGGAGCGGAGAAGACCTTAACAATCCTTACGGACTGGATTACCGCCCTCTCAGGCCACGCCTGGAATACAACAGTATTTTTCACAAAATAATCGATATAGTGATTATGCTTCTCAAGTAAAGCAGATATGTACCCAATGTAATCTATCACATCCACAATAACAATATAAGTAATGTAAGCTCAGTGATGTGAATATGTGTGCAAATAACACTCAACAAGATATGATCACAATAATGTTCAAAAGTGTTCTAAATAAGATGTATCTTTAAAACAGGTTTATATCAAATCTCAATGTTCAATCAAAGTTTCAAAGATGCTAGTCAGATGTTCAAACTAACTCAAAAGATTTCTTTCAATGAAACAAGCACACAAGTAGTTTGAAAAATATTTTAGCTTGTAGAAAATATTTTGCACAACCAAATCAAAGCTATGAGACACTTGCAATAACAATGCAAATATCCTAAGCTTGATAGTTTATTCCAACACAAGATTTATAATATTGAAATCTGTGGGATAAACTTAACTAAACTCCCAAAAAAGAATCAAACAATCAACCAAACAAAGGAGAGTATTAGTACTATCTAATAAACACAATAACAATCAATAAACTCTCACAATATTAAGATGTTTAAAGAGAATAAATATTTGAGAGTATTTTGGGCAAACTGAGATTTTGTGATAGAGAGGATTTTTGCTAATTATTTTGGCTAATCTCTTGTTAATCCTCACAAATGAACCCATATTTATAGCTAAGGTAAAAAATATAACCATTTGGGACCTATTGGGTATTCTTAGAAAAGTTCCAAAATGTTTAAACACAATTAACCCATATTAACTCGTATTTACCTCAATTAAAATATTTTTAACCTGGAAGGGTTCGGGTGGCTGAACCGAGGTTCGGTCGCCCGAACAGACACATTTATAAAAGGTCTTTAAATTAGTTCGGCAGCCCGAGTCCCAGTTTGGTGGCTCGAACAAAAGTCGAAAACATTTCTTCGGAATTTCGGGTGCCCAATCCTAGGTTTGGTAGCCCGAACACACATGTTCAGTCGCCCGGGGATTAATTTGAACTAAATTTCTCGATGGCCTGAGTTGGTGAGGGGTCCCTTTCAAAGGATTCGGGCACCTATGGAAGGTATACATAAAATGGTTCGGTCACCCCAGAGCTTAGGTCAATTGTTGACTTCTCAACAGTTCGGGCGCCCGAGGAGTTTTGAACTCCAAGGGGTTCGGTCGCCCGACCTCTCACAATTATGTCTATTAAGTCCAATTTTCAATTCAATTATTTTCCTTGATGTTATATGTAATATGAGGACTATTTTGTGCATTTGTGTAGGGACCTAAGGTCTTTTCAAGTACGCCCAAAAACTCGGCGTCGGTCGATGTAACGCCCTGAACCCTGAAACCCAGGTCTGGCGCGTTATACCTAATAAAATCCTGATAATCCATAATATACGCAGGGGAAAACATAATCATAATCTTCATATAATAAAGTACTAAAGTTTACTAATTCTAACTACCAACCATAATAAATTAATCATCCACTATTATTCAAATATATACATGTCTCCAAAACAATATCCACTAATACCAGTATGTTTCACAACTATCCTTTCATAACTAACTTAAAACATAAATCATAAAACATAAAATATACATATCAAAATTAACATAAAAATATACCATTTTTCTTATATCTTCAAAAAATGTTATAAAATCTCGAGCTCTCAAAGCTCGATCCTGAGAAATCCTGAAAAAAAAATGAATTCATATTCGGGTGAAACACATCTCAGTAAGGAAAGAAACAATATATTAAAACAGTGTGTGGCCAACATGAGTTAAATAGATATCATTTTATTTCATTTGCAAATCATCATATAACATTGAAATCATTTTCTGAACCTAAATAATCACATGCAACCAAGAGATTACCTGAGGATAGGGGTGATTACCCGCCCATACAAGTAGCACCCCTCTGCTCTGATACATTTAGCAACCCGAAGGTCACGATTTAAGCATACCAGGGCACTCGCCTTAATCAGTAAACCCTCAAGTGTTAAACTGATCTTGTACTCACGCGTTCAACAATAGTTTACCGGCAAAGGCCCTAAGGATTGAGAATTCTACCCGCCTATACAAGTAGGTTTCCTCTTCCCTAGTACGTTATGCGGCTACTGCCACATCTGTAGCTACTAGTGCACTCGCCTTACTCAGCAAGCCCTCAGGCGAAGAGTGTGCCCTGCCCAAACGTAACATGTTCTACATACATAAATACTTCTAATATCATAATACACCATTTTTTCTGTTATTATACATTCATACACATTCATTTATGTTCATAACTTAACTTTGCATTTTGTTTCACTTTAAGTGGCTCTTTCCCATTTACATCGTTTACCTTTGTCATTTCATTTCATTGCCATTTCATCGTCATTTTATTACATAACATTTCATTTCATTACTTCGTACTATAGCTGGTCTTTAGCCATCATCAGTTAGTCTACGTAGAAACGTGCTAGATTTGCTAACACAGCTCCTTTTAGCTGTCATCAGTTAGTCTACACAAAAGTATGCTAGATCTGCTAACATGGCTGTCTTTCAGCTGTCTTACATTTACATGGTTGCATTTAACATACACAGGCAACATTGTCCATATCAAATTTTATTCTCATTGTTTTACTTACTTAGTCTGCATCTTATACATTTAACATATATTTGCACAGATTCTCATGCCACACAATTTAGCAATAAAATTCATACACTGCCTGTAAAATAAGTCAACCAACATTTAATGTTTATATACTGAAAATACCTTTCATTTCTTACTTAATTATTCTGAAAGTATTTACCACTTTCATCAGTTCATTTTTGCATATACATATCTAATAAACAGCCCTAAATTTGAAAAAAATATAATTTAAACAGTTGGCATTTTACCCATACTGAAACATATACACGTACATATAACACAATTTATTTTTCCATTAAATTCATAAAAATTCTGATTTAATATATATATATATATATATATATTTTCCCTTACCTGGTTTCTTGAACTAAAAAAGACCTACGGTGCTCACTCAGACTTTGAAATTAAATTCCTAATTCCAATAAATTATTCTTGAATAAAATATTATTTAAATATTTCCTAGGGTCATAATTCCTAAATAAATAAATATACCCTTAAATTTAGCCAAATTGCCAAATTTTCCAAATCCCACTCTCGCTTTGGAGTTGGGCCTAGAAAACCCCAATTGAAAAATGACCTACGTCAAAATGACAACAACGACGATTAGGACCCCGTGGTGGTGCCTGATCGTCGATTCAATAGCAGATTTTACCAGAAATTGAGAAATTGGGAAAAAATTACCTTTCCCCAGGAGCGATGCCTAAGTCATTCCTACAAAAAATCTGCTCCAGTAGAAATGTCGGTGGCGGAGCTAGAAACCCAACGACATCTTCCGTTTTCCGATCCGCCATAAACTTGTCGAGAAATAAAAGAAGAAAGAGAGGCGGAGATGGAGGAGTGGAGAGGCGAGATGACGAGAGCAGAAGCTCTCTGCAATTCCCTGCAGAAGCTTCAGTAAGCTTCTTTATCCTCTTTTTTTTTTCTTTCTTTAACTTACCTTAACTTAACTTTACTTATAAAACTTATACTTTAACCATTATATATATATATTAAGCTTACATATATATATATATATATATATATATATATATATATATATATATCTTTATTCCATTTTTTTTTACTATTTATTTATTTAATTTAATAAAATTTAATTAATTAATAATTATTATTTTTTTATACTATTTATTTTTATTTTTTTATTTAATACATTAATTTAATATTGTTTAACCAATTAATTAATTAATTATTTAAAAAAAAAAATTTCTCGGATTATTACAGTCGACCTGCCCTAAGGTCATTCGGTCCCTATGGTCAGTCTATGGCATTTCTGAGCTTACAAACTTACATGCATGACATGCAAATATTATTATAAACCGATATAAATTATTACAGACCCAAATAATATAAATTATAATAAAAAATAATCTTCAGGGTCTTCAGGCTTTACTTTGTGTGCCATCAATTAATTTGCTAATATAAACCTGCACACAAATTTGCTAATTTAAATTCATTTTAACACTACTGAATTTTGTATGATATATGTGCATGAGTGTTGGGACCTAGAGTCATACTAGGGTCTTACTAAACTTATCATATATCCTATATGCATGACATGCAGGTAATTATTACAGACCATATCTCTAGTTACTATTACAGACCCATATTATATAAATTGAATTTACAATATGAAATAGAATCTTCAAGGTCTTCATCTCTTGCTTCAACTGTCATTCCTTGAGATGCTCATCTAAGCCTGCACATATACTTAAAAACCATCAAATACCTAAATATTTATCATTATCAAAACCGGGTGTGACCTATAAGGTCAACACCCTATTTAAACTTTCTCAAAAATACCTAATAGGTCTTGAACAGTTATAATTTTTGGGGTGTCTATATACTATAACGCCCCAACTTGGGTCTTTCAGGGAGCACTATGTCTCTTCTTCTCCACTTGGACCAGACAACAGGGGGGGCATGCCTTATCGGACTAATAACTGGCCCCACAAACCAACACATGTCCTTTTCAGTGTGTTTTTGTCCTCACTCACACACTTCTTAAGAAAACTTCCCAAGTGGTCACCCATCCCAAGATTGCTCCAAGCCAAGCACGCTTAACTATGAAATTCTTATGGGAAGGCTTTCGAAAAGAAATGTGCACCTTGTTGATATGGGTAGTAACATCTAATCCTTTAAACCTTTTATCCATGGGGTATCACATTCTCCCCCACTTATAGAACGCAACATCCTCATTGCAAACCCACATTTCCAAACCCAGGCGATGTGAATCTCATCACACTTCCGGTTGGGTGTTGGCTCTGATACCATTTGTAACGCCCCCACCTGGGTCTGTCAGGGAGCACTGCGTCTCTCCTTCTCCACCTGGACCAGACAACAGGGGGGGCATGCCTTATCGGACTAATGACTGGCCCCACAAACCAACACATGTCCTTTTCAGTGTGTTTTTGTCCTCACTCACACATTTCTTAAGAAAACTTCCCAAGTGGTCACCCATCCAAGATTGCTCCAAGTCAAGCAAGCTTAACTATGAAGTTAGCTCCCAAAAAGAAAGGTGCACCTTGTTGATATGGGTAGTAACATCTAATACTTTAAGCCTTTTATCCATGGGGTATCACATATATCCTCTTATTTGCATGGACTAGCATCAAACTAGCAAACATCATTAGCAAATTGTCTCTAAAATTCCAAAACCCTATTTCTCATATTCAAGCTCCATACTTCTATTCTTACTCATCCTATTGCGAAAATCGTTTAGTAAGAGTGTTCTTGTGATTGTCTCACTAAGCTTACACTCTCTTTGTTCCACTTGATTGAGATTTATTTTCATTTGAGCATAAGCATATAGTTTTTCTTGGAGACTTTATCAATAAGTTTTCCTTGAGAAAACTCCTTAGAACTTGTGTGTTTTGCATCATCATTGTAATACTCAATAGCTCATATTACATTTTGTTTGTGAAATAAATTTTTACAAACTGATTTCAAATATCTCTTGTGGTTATTTTTGAGAAAAATATTTTTGAGATATTTTCTTGTGTAGTGAAGATCTTTGTTGCTACATCTTGTGATTGACATTACTATATTGACACAAAGATCCTAACACATACACTCTCATGTACTGATTGCTATACTTGTATTATTTTTGTTGAGAGTAGACATTAAAACTACATTGAGCTTATCATATCCTATCATACTGCAGTATGTTGATTATACTAGTACAAATCTACTTAGTTGAGAAGCATATATTTTGTACGCATCTTATATTGAAAAATTGGTTGTATTCCAGGCGTGGCCCTGAGGGGGCGTTAATCCAGTCCGAATGGATTGGTTGTAAAAGTTGAGGTCAGCCTAGTGTTAATTTGACCTGGTTGTATTTCGGTGTTGTTCCACTGGCGAAGTGAGCCTTAGTATGCGTGTGAGCTAAGGTGGGGACGTACGCACTGTTGTCGAACCTTAATAATATAGTTGGTGCTATCTCTCTTTATTGCTTTATTGTGCATGGTTAATTAGTTTACTTAAGAAGTTTAATTTCCGCTGAATATACATTGATTTATTTTACCCACACTAGATTGACTTTATGTTTGTGTAATACTGCTGCTAGTTCATTGATCTAGGGGATTAATTTTTAAAATACCAATTCACCTCCTCTCTTGGGATTACAGTAAAGTTAAAAACATATATATTTTTATATACATATATTTTTCTCAGCAAGAAATGATTTTACATGCGACATATCTCGCTTTTTGCTTATATGCTTAAATGTCATATCTTTAAAACTTTTTTTTATGCCCAAATACTATATGAAAAAGGGAGAGAATTTTTTTTGTGCTCAAATGCCAAAAAGGGGGAGTGTTTTTAAAAGGGGAAGAATTTTTCTGAGTTAAATGAAAATTATTTTTGAAAGGGGGAGTGCCATTTTAAGCTAAGATTTTTTAATCAACTATTTTTTTTTTCTTAACTTAACCCTTTTGCTAATGCCAAAATGGAGAGAGGGAAAACAAAATGTAAAATTTGAGCCATTTTGCATGCTACATGTATGTGCTTCATTGTCCAAACTGAATGCATATTACCTGAAAATGTCATCTTTTGTGAATATGCTTGATTTATATTGCTTATGTTTTAGATATGCATATTCTTAGGGGGAGCCTTTTCGGCTAAATCCCATTTTGCTCTTAAGTGTTTGTTATCATAAAAAAGGGAGAGATTGTTGACTTTTTCAGTCTGATCCTTGTTTTGATGCTGACAAAACATTTTGAACTAATGTATGTGCCTAGTATTTGAACAGGTCATTAATTCAGAACACACACATAAGAGAGGTTTGATGGAGGCTAGAAAAGACCATAAGCACATACCCCTGGCTTATTTATTGGTTTATTCGTCCTAGCTTGCACACACAGTTTTTGATTTGCCATAGTAGTTTTTGAAATTAATTTTGTGGACACTTGGTGTCTCCGCGTTAATAGATGCTTAAAGAAGTGATCAACAAAAGAACTCATTTTAACTACATATTAGTTATGTAGGAATGGAATGGAGCTGAATGGGAAGAAATCAAATTCATCACTTGATTTTGTTTTAATTCATTTTGCTGCTACTCCTACTTCGTAGGTAAACGAAACATAATTTAAGGAGAATTCACGAAAAGATTCTTGAACTAGATGTGAAGAGAGATGTGAATATAAAGAAATAAAACAAAAAGAGATATTTGAAACAATTAAGTCTGATTATTAGAACATGAGTTGTGAATAGTTGTAAAATGTTTATTTTTTTTTAAAAAATAATCAAAGGTTATATTAATGTAATATTAAAAGAATAGTTAGGGACGTATTAGAAAAATCAAAAACTAAATTAGCATATAAAATTTATTTTTTAATATTAGAGATGGGATTAATTAATTAAATTAAATTAAATTAAAGAATTGGTTCGGTGCATTAAAAATAAATATATTTGTTAAATGAGATTATTTTGTTAAATTAAATTAAATAATTAACTTTTAGGATAGATAGATTAAGAAATAGTAGTATTTCTTAATTTTCTATATTAATAATTTCATAAATAAACAAACAAACAAACAAATAAATAAATAAATAAACCAATAAATAAATAATAGAATGAGGACACGCAATATCCAAACTTGATTTTAGCGGAGTTGTCCGAGATGCAAAGCCTCCTCTCAGATATTCTTTGCCCGCGATCACTCGTCCAAGGCTCGTACCAAAGCAACGGCTCTTCTCTTCTTCCTGTTCCCCACCTTATATATAACAGTCTCTTCCGTCTTCCCTCCACCCCTACTGCCCTGGCCTCTCTCTCTCTCTCTCTCTGTTCGATTTTTTTTCCCCTAGAGCACGGCTTCAATGGCGACGAAGTTGTCGCTGTTCTTTTGGAGCCACGGATTGATTGACTTGAATGGCAAGTACTCCAATGTGCGATTACCTGAAGTACCTTCTCGCCGCCTGCTACCTGCTTCCTGCAGGATGCGTCAGCGTAATTTCAGGTGCTGCTCTCCTCGTTTCTTGGCCTCTTGTGTTTTTTCAAGAATCTACAGCGGGTTTCCTCATTCATTTTCTCGCCCCTTCTTTTTTTTCTTGATTGATCGATTCCCTGTAGCCCATATATAGGTTGAGTTTTGTTCCATTTTTTTGTCCGCATTGGTGAAATGAATTGGGAAGCTGTCCCGTCTTGCATAAAGAAAAAGCACTGCTTGCTTATTTGATTGGCTTTCTAGTGAAAGTTACCTACTTTTTTTCGTGTTCCTGCTGTTGGCTCTTGTTCAATATTTCAATTTTTTTGGCACCGTTTTGGTTGGCATTTTCAAAGATTCTTTTATTGCTACGAGAAGCAAGAATATGTTGATTCTTGCTCTTAAAAGCAACCCCTCCCCCTCAGCAGCAGAAGAAAAGGTTTCCAAGATGCTCACAGAACATAACGTCAACTAAACAAGTATACTAATGAAATGGGGCCTTTTATGCTGGATAAAAGTCATCATTAACAACTTTAAACTCATAATTAACTACTTTTTGATCCACTTTTTCAAGAATTGCTTGTATGCTAAAGAAGCGATGCCTTGAAAATAGAATTAAAAATTGTTAATGATGACTTTTAATCCCGTATAGAAGGCATCATTTCAATAGTATACAAGTAATTTACTAGTTGATACTCTGCGCTGTGAGCATTCTTGCTCAACCAATTATGTAAAATGTGAATTAGTATTTTTTTTATGTTTGTTGATCAATCATGCTGCTAGTTAGGGGCCATTAACGGACCAAATTCTTTGCCACAGGTGACGGATAGATAATTGAAGAGGGGAAAGGTAGGATAAAGTGAGGTCAAGAGCAGACACTACTAACCTCTTATCTATATCTATCTATGAGTAAAGTGTAAACTACTATTAGATGTACAAGGAATGGACACGTGTTTTCATGTATAGTCCAAATATTGTACATATTCATCACAAACACATTTGTTGCTTCCATTCATTGTACCCCTAAAAAAGTCCTAGATAATAATAGCTCTTTGTCTGTTTTCATATTCATTGAGAAAGTATCTTGTTAGTTGAGCTGCCAATAACATTGCGTATATTTACTTCACATTCTCTTATTGCATATCTTCAAGAATGGAAACGTGATTTTACTTGCAATCCAAAAAATTACCTATTCATTTCACATTCTTTCAACGCATCCTTTCATTGAGCCCCCTCAAGACATAATATAATAGATCCATCATGTGTTGTAACATTCACTGAACAGGCATCTTGTCACTTGGGGTGCTCGATAACATCATACCTATTCGTTCCACAGTCTCATCACATTCCTTCACCGTACCCCTTCAAGTTTGATAAATATAATCCAAGCATCATTATATGTATCTATAATGATATAGTTATTGAATGGAAATCTGGGAGACATCCATAGTCACTTGCAACATGAGCCAATTAATAACTACTCTCACTTAATTATAACAAAAAAGATCATGTTAGGATTTTAATTTTGTTAATTTTGCCTTAATGTGTCAGTCATCTGTTGTAATTTTTGGTTAGGAGATATGTTTTTTTCACACTCTTCTTTCAATATGGTCTATTTTAAGGTCTTTCTAGCCTGGGAGACTTGCTTCTGCAACAAACTTCGTAATTTGGGTACTGCTTTTGTTCTCTCTTTATGGTGGAGAGATCTTTTTGTTTCTATTCACCAACAAACTATGCGTACTGGAATTGTATGATCAGTATGCAATTGGATTTTTAAAAGGGTTTTGACGAGTGAAAAATTCTCAGCTTGGTTTGCTTAATTTATTAGACTCTTTGGCATTGAAGCTGCATTTGCTCTAGCAGAAATTATCCCTTGCAATGGATGGGTAATGTGCATACTCCAAATATCTGACTGTCATTTTTAACGATAATAATTTTGAATATTTTTTAGCAACATAACACATGTTTATTGCTGAATTCTTCTGCTACCATTCTCTTAGAGGAGATTAGGCTTGTATTTGAATCCCTTCGTAGATGGTCTTAAAGGATAGTGTTGTTTCTCTTTTAGATATACCTCATGGGGCTTAGGGAGCTTCACCAGCTGTTATTTTTATTTTTATTTTTTGGTAATGTTTATGGGAAGAAATAAGCATTTGGTTAGAAGAAAGGCATACCAAATTTCTGTTTGTTAAAAAAATTGTGTTTCTTTGCTGAATTTTAATTCAGTCAGAAGTCAATCAATTATAAGTTCCCTTTTCAAGCTGATATTATTTTGTCTCTTTTTCTCCAGTTTTCTTTGTTGAAGCAAGGACTGGTACGGTCAACAGTCAACTTGTTCTAATTGACTGGTTTGAGGTTACATAACTCCTGAAATTATACATAGGACTCGAACAAAGAAAAGAAAATTTCTTAAAAAATGGAATAGAAACAGACACACACGGAGGAGATTACGATTCCACTTTAGAAATGCATATATTTGTAAGAGACTGGAGTTGAAACTATTTGTAGAATGTGTCTAGTGACCAATTATTGTTCACTGGTTGGTACCTGATATAAGGTGGTCAATTTATATTTGTCACCGATAGTTTAAATATGATGGAATTGTAGCTTTGATTCTGCTTTGGTACAAGAATTATCTTTGATGTTTTGACAAAGTGGGCCTATCCTTCCCAAAAGAAAGGCATTAAAATCAGATGATGCTGTAGACCTTAATGGAATTGTGAGTGTTTGAATGGAGTGTATTTCGTTAGCCGTATAATTGCCTTTTTCTATCTGATTTCTCACCGATCTGAGCATACTGATGCTTAACTATTCCCTTAGTACCATTTCCATTTTTACCTTGTAATGTAGGATTGTTGATATGGCGACAAGGTATTTTATTGGCTTTTAATTTATTATAATAATCAAGTTTAATTTTTAATAATTATTTTAATATAAAAACACAACTGTACTCTCATGCATATTGTGAAAGTAATGTTGAGTGGTTCTTGATTTAAAATAAATGTGCCATGTTATCTCCATTTGAAGTTGAGCCTTGACTTAATGATAAAGATGACACACTCAAACCTGAAGGTCATAGGTTGATGTTACATATGTAGCCTCTCGAAATCTGGAGGTAAGGTAGCCTACATCATGTCTTCCCTGAACCTCAAAGACATAGGAGCCTTGTGCACAGGTTGTTGCATTTGTATTTATGGATATTTGCTATATTAATGTTGCTATTGGGCATTTGGAAAAAAAAAAAAGAGTTTACTAATTAGCCACACATGGAACTAAATGAACGAGACATGTAATGCATGACTGTTTTCTGGACTGACTTCCCGTAACATTTAATAGTCAGCCATCGTCAAGGAGTTTTATTTTTTGACAAAGTATGTATACTTTTGTGCACTCAACACTAGTATAGTTTGATCCATTTGTAAAATTTATCTGGATTATCTTCTCTGTGCTGAACAGTAATATGTTTTCAGCCATATGTAAATTTACATTTCTGGATTAATATCCTCCTTTATTGTTTTTTTTTTTTCATTTAAAAATATGTGGTTGAAATGAATGCGGCCATGCAGATACCTTTTTGTGGCATGCATACATGTACTACAGAATGCTCTTTCTGTATTTTTGTTCATTCTGACTTTATGGAGTTTGCCATATATGTCACTAGCTGCTTTCTTATATTGCCCATATGGTTAGTTGTGCACTTAGTTGATGGAATATTGACATTTATGCAGTTCTCAACATAAGAGGCGACAGTTGAAGAAATTCTCTGTTGAACAGCCTCCAGTGAAAGCAAACATCCAGATAAATAGTGAAGATACTGGATCTGAAAATGCTTCGACTGATAATATCTCCAGTTTGAATAAGGATTTGATATCTGATGATGATGCCGGTTCTAGTATACCTGTGGAGGATTCCAATGAGGATGATTGGAATGATTTAGTGCTTCCTGATGAGACAAAACCTCTGGTATAATCTCTGTCATGCTTTATGCAGTAAAAGTTAATAACATGAATTTAAATCACACTTGGTGTAACTTTTTTTTTTTTTTTCAATTTTTTGTCTATGTTGAGGGTTATCAATTTAGATGGAATGCTTTCTGGATGAAAAGGTTAGTTAAAGAATAATAACATGGTTAAGCTTAGTGTCTCAAGTGACTGAGCTTGAATAGCAGATGCTGAAGGAGTTCTTATCAATTATAAAAATTGGAGTAATTATTGATGTAGGACGAGCAGAGGCTGCATGAATGGATGGTTTGACCTTATTTGGAGGTTCACTTTGTGAGTTCAAAGTCCAAGAGGTTTAAGCATAATTAGTTAATTAACTAGTAATATTTGGCGGCTATTTTTAATTGTTGAATATCAGGGGTTTTATTGAGTTAGCAATGGCTTTGAATGCAATTTTCTCTTTGGGATTATATGGGATTTGAATTTTTATTGTGTGTTTCTCCCCTAATTTCCTTCTCTCTTCCCTTTCTCCTTTCTTTCCTTTAGTGGCAGCAGCACATCAGTTGGTATCAGAGCACTGCTTGACCCACTTCACTCCTTCCTCTTCGATCCACTCTTTCTTCACTCTCTTTTTCCTTTTGCACCATTATCCCTCTTTCCTTTTCTGAATTTTGCTCAAGGTTGCCATTAGCACAACTCTCTGCTGCTGCCACATGCACCAAACCACCAATCAAAACTAATTATAGTTGACCATACTCTCTACCACAAAGAATCTGCCACTTACCCTTACAGCTGCCATCAACACTAAACCCCCAGAACTTCTTCTGTATTCACTGAGCAACCTTCAGTTCAAATCCCAAATGTAACTTCATCCCAGAAAAGAAGATATTTGTTCATCTTTATCATAGATTAGTGCTGTTGGTTTTGCCATTTAACGTTGTTGCTGATTGCCACCTCATTGTTGCACCACTCATATTCACCGCCTGCAAGCCATCACTGACAAAATTCTCACAAGTCGCACCACATTCACTGCTGCCTTGATTTCAAAGTAAGTCATGACAATCCTCCATCAAACCACTGCTTTGTAATCATTGTATGCTGGCTGTCATCCCCCGACTTTGTCACTGCATCAATGAGCATGTGGGTTGAGATCTGTTGAGGCAAAAAAACATAGATTTTCATTTCCTCTCTCTTGATCAAAGAGAAGAAGTCAAAACTAAGGGAAAAAAGTGCATCAGGATAATGCTAAGGAGCTGACTGACAGTTAACACATCCAGACTGGGGTGGAGCTGAATCTAGACCCGCTCAGAACTGCAACCACATCTTTGTCTAAATTTTCTTTGTTATGTTTACCTCCTATCTCCTTATCTTCTTCAAGAGTGTCTTGCAAGTTGAGAAAGTAGACATCTTAGGTTTCCAAAAAAAACACAGCTGGTCTTTGTCTAATCAGAAAAGTGGAACTACTAATGCTAGACCCCGTGCTTTTTCACACAGAGGGTAATATACCAACAATAGGGGAATTAAATTGGTGGTTTTAGGTTTTAATAGGGTTGGATCTGGCACAAGTTGTAAGCATGGTGAGCAAGTTCTTTTCGAATCTGGGTCGACAACATTGGGATGCAGCCAAGTGTACCCCGGATATGACATTATGTTCAGTAGACAATATAGTGATCCTTCAGTGGTAGGTTATGTGGATGCAGACTACGCAGGAGACTTGGATGATCTATTTGTTGGAGGTCTATGGTGTAGTCACTCATTGCTTTATCTACTACTGAATCGGAGTACATGGCAGTGGCCGAGGCTGCCAAGGAAGCGTTGTGGCTTACAGGATTGGTCAAGGAGCTGGATATCCAATAAGGTGGAGTTCGCCTGCAGTGTGATAGTAAGAGTGCAATCTATTTGGCGAAGAACCAGGTGTATCATGCGAGGACAAAGCACATAGATGTGAGATTTCACAGGATCAGGGAACTGGTTGTTTATGGTGAATTACTACTTGAGAAAGTTCACACGGCTGAGAATACAGCTGCTATGTTGACAAAGCCTGTTACAACGGACAAGTTCAAGCATTACTTGGATTTGATTAACATCCCCAGGTGCTAGACGGGAGGTTGTCCCAACTTACTGTCCCAGGTGGAGTAGTGGGTTATGCTTTCATATTTCTCCTAAGTGGTGAATGTTCGCCAAGGTAGAGATTGTTGGAAATGTGGCTCATATTGAGTGGAACACATTCACCGGGAAAGCATGGTGAAGCAAAGAACAAGGAAGTAGGCTGCAAGAAGAAACCGTCGACTGTTTGGTTGACGGTATGATCGACGTTTCACCCTCGGGAGATAAACGTCAACGTTTTCTGTTTGCAGGAATCAGCTTCGGTATTAACCATCGACGGTATTGTTTGGCGCTAAACACGGATTTTGAATTGGGAAGATTAGTAGATTGGAGGATTTGGAGGATTTTCCTCCGGGATTTACTACAGGAGTGTTTTAGATAGTTTCTAAGACTTCTATATGCATAGGGTTAGTATATAAACATTATTTTGTAACCCTTGATGTAAGCTTTTGACGATTGAAAGTGAAAATAAGCTGCTTGCTCCTGTGGACGTAGGCACATTGCCGAACCACGTAAATTCTTGTGTCGTGTGAGTTTATTGCTTTCACTTATTCTCTTTTTGATTGATTGGTTGGTTTCTTATTGTTCATCGTTGATTGCTGCACTGCACGTTCTAATTCAATTTGTGTTTCCGCTGCGCATTGGTGTATACTTTGCACAACATAAGACATCAAAGCTACCATTCACTGTTCAGCACAGCCAAGGTCTCATTTTGCAGCTAGCTTCCTAGGGTCCTGATAGCAAATATTTAAGACACTCTTGCCACGGGTTTGAGGCGTGGAAACAGCCTCTTGCAAAAATGCAAGGTAAGGCTGCGTACTATAGACCCATTGTGTTGCCCGTTCCCAGGACCCCACATGTGGGAGCTTTGTGCACCAAGCTGCCTTTTTTTTCTTATTATGGACAAATAATATTCAAAATTACAGAAAACTTTGGAATGGATCAATACCCCTCTAGTAATAGAGAGAGAAAAATAAGCTAACAATCATGAAAAATTGTTCAAAATTGGAAAAGGGGTAGAACATAATACCCCATGAGAAAACTCTAAGGCATATACTCAATTCAATTAATGGTTCATACATCTGACCCATATCAGTAGCATTTTCATGAGAAAATATATGAGCAGTGGGGGTCATGGGGTTCTGAATGTAGATGGACATGACCTCTGTGCTTTTGGTAGGTGGTAGCTTCAGAATGGTAGGGTCTAACAGCAAAATATCAGTGGTGTCGTCCATAATTAGCCTGTTGGAGAGTAGGTTGGATACGAAGAAAATGAACTTGGTCACCATGGAAGAAGTCTCGACTCATCTCTCATACTGTTTCTACAATCTGATTTCTCTCTCTCTCTCTGCCACCTCTCTTTCTGCTCTCTTTATTTATTAGAGTGATGTTGCTGCCTTTTTGTGATGTTTCGATTAGGAGTGTCATGAAGAGACTAGAAAGACTGTCTTGAGAGAGAGTAGGTTTTCCACCCAAAAAATGGCACTGTTGCACAGAGAGAGAGAGAAAGATGGTATAGATTTTCCACCCACAACAGCACTGTTGCATAGCAACTATTTAATACCTCAACTGCTTTTTTGCCATAGAGTATAGATTTTCCACCTAAAAAACTTGGGAATTTACAAAAAATTGTTGCAGTTAATCTGTGCATGTTCAATGCTTCAACAAGAAATAAAAATTTAATAAACATTTCCTGTTTTTGGATTTAATTCTTGAGAAATTTCTTTACATGATGGAAGTATATTCAATTGTGGAGGAAAATTTACCCAGTTGGATATATGAACCTAGTGCAGATTAATGGCAAAAATAGATTTGCGATTCTGCCTGGGTGACCTCAAACTATTTGGGTAAGGATTTTTGTTCAGTCAAGTATGCAATAAAATCTAGAGATGGTTGATATTTTTCATTTTAAATCCATTTATTGAACAAATATGTATTTCATGTGCTTTTTCCCTCCTTGAGCTAGAATGTGAGAAGAGAAACATTTAGAACTTTAATGACATGATTCCATGTAACAGGCTGTGAATGTGGATGGTGGAGAGCATCTTTCAAGTGTTCAACTTGGGGATTTGATAAGCATGATTAAAAATGCAGAGAAAAGTAGGATATTTTTTTCCTTTAAAATTGTTCGGTCAGTTATTTCTTTTTTTTTCTTTGGAGGACATTTATGTGTTATTTGTATTTTCTTTTCTTGTATGTTAGATATCCTTCTTCTTAATGAAGCTCGGGTTCGTGCACTTGAAGATCTTGAAAAGATTCTCACTGAGAAGGAGGCATTACAAGGAGAAATTAACATCTTGGAGATGAGATTGGTAGAAACTGATGCCCGGATCAAAGTTGCTGCCCAGGAAAAGATACATGTGGAACTCCTAGAAGACCAATTGGAGAAGCTGCATAATGAAGTGACTAACAGGGGCGGCACTGATGGCAGTGAGCTTGACATGTATGGGAAGGAGAATATAATTTTGAATGAGGAGGTGGTATCTCAAGATAGTAGAGTTCATTCTCTTAGCAAGGAGCTTAGTTTCTTAAGGACTGAAAATATGTCCCTAAAGGATGCCATACAAGAACTTAAGTTCGAGATTAGTAATGTCAAGAGAACTGATGAACGTATGGTGAAGCTGGAAAAAGAACGTTCACTCTTGGAGTCAACTCTGAAAGAATTGGAATCTAAACTTTCTGCATCTCAAGACGATGTTTCAAAACTTTCGACACTTAAATTTGAATACAAGAATCTGTGGGAGAAAGTAGAAAATCTGCAAGCACTGCTAGACAAGGCAACCAAACAGGCTGATCAAGCCATTTCAGTGTTGCAGCAAAACCAGGAGCTTCGAAAGAAGGTTGACAGGCTGGAAGAGTCTTTTGAAGAGGCTAATGTCTACAAGCTGTCATCAGAAAAAATGCAACAATACAATGAACTAATGCACCAGAAGTTAAAACTATTGGAGGAGCGTCTTGAAAGATCTGATGAAGAGACACAATCGTGTGTTCATTTATATCAAGAATCTGTGAAGGAATTTCAAGTTACCCTTGATAGTTTGAAAAAAGAAAGCAAGAGGAGGGCACTGTATGAGCCTGTCGATGATATGCCTTGGGAATTTTGGAGCCGTTTATTGCTTATGATTGATGGTTGGTTGGTTGAGAAGAAAATATCAGCCAGTGATGCAAAGCAGCTGAGAGAAATGGTGTGGAAGCGAGAGGGGCGTATTCGTGATGCATGCATAGCATGCAAGGAAAAGAATGAGCATGAAGCTATTGTTACATTTCTCAGGCTGACATCATCATCAATGCGGTAGTAATATTTAACTTGTTAATAGCAGTGAAATTAAATTCCACTTTTTAACTGGTGGTCTTTGTTGATCTTTAGTGCAGGATTGCATGTCATTCATATTGCTGCAGAGATGGCACCGGTTGCTAAGGTGAACTTCTATTTGTCTGATTCTTTAATGTTTTTCATTGCTCTGAATGATACTAGGTAGTCAAAATTATTTGAGAAGTTTGGTTGTACTATAAAAAGATGTTTTTTAAGAAAAAAATGCTTTGTATGTAAACTTTATGAGAAAGGTTAGTCAGAGGGCCAAGCTTCAACATCTTTTAGTTGAGGTAGCTGAGGAGTGATACATTTGGTCAAGTCATGGTGGTGGTGATAATAATATATAAGTTAAATTGGGTCAAGATGTTACGTAGTGGTGAATTGTATTAATATGTATTCGTACATGAGGTATACTTTTTATGTTCACATGCAATTTCTTATTCTAGTGCTGTACAATCTAAATGGGATTGGATGATTCAGATTTGGAGGGGTCGTTGAAGAGTCCCATGAAAATAAAAATGAAACTTGAATTATTTGTTCAGTTTAGAACTATTTTGAGTGTTCATGCAATCAAGTTTATCAATAGTCAGTATATTTTTTTATTGTTATTTTTTTAAGGGTTGTAAGATATCAATCTCATTTTATTTGAATGCTTTATTAATAGTCTGAATATTTGTTTGTTTAAAGTTATGGGTTCTATAACTCTTCATTTGGGTTGCAAAATTGTTTAGTTGTGTTATTGGGCCTTATATTTGGCCTGTAGCAGTATCAATTCTAGTTCAAGTAGTAAAGAGTTTCAACGTTAAGGAGTTCCTTTTGGAGTTCATGTTGTACTCAAGTTAGGAGTCTTCATTTGCGATATATCCACCCACTCTTTCCATTAAATGATTAGATAAAGATGAGAATTTTTTTTTTTCGCTGGATAGTGTCATAAGCATGTCCATGAAATAAAATATGGCATGTTGTAAATCGAAAAATAAAAGTAAATGTTAATCAGTTGTTAATAATGCTGAAGGCATTCCAGTTTTAGTCCTGGACTCACTTATAAAAACCTTGTTTATAGTTGATCATCCAGATGCAATGTTTGTGTGGTTCCTTCTTTTTTTTCTTCTCTTGGGATGCTCTTGAATATAAAGTCTCACTTTTGGTGCCTGTAGCTGTATGCATGCAAATTGCTGTATAGGGAAATAATATTTATTGGATGGGTTCATTATGCACATATGCTCATTTCACAATTATGATTTATACAACATCTGTATTTCCGTGGAGATGACATACACTTATGCCGAACATCATTGAGTCCTTGTTAGAGGACTGGCCTTGCATCTATCTAGATTCACCATTTTCTGTATCAGAAATGTAGTGTTCAAACTGATAATGTATATAGTGCACAAACTTATCATGTATTTTTAGTATCTATGAACACTTTTTTTTCTGCCACCAAAAATATCCTTGTTAATCTTTAAATTGACTTGGAGGTATTTATATGTTTGCTGCAAGGTTGGTGGTTTGGGGGATGTAGTGACTGGTCTTAGTAAAGCATTGCAAAAGAAAGGACACCTTGTGGAAATTGTTCTTCCCAAATATGATTGCATGCAATATGATAGCATATGTGACTTGAAGGTACGATAATTGTTCAATGATTTGATCATTGTACTTAAAAGTATCAGTGGTTTGTAGACTTATGCTCATAATCTAATTGTTTGTACAGGCTCTAGACGTGGTGATAGAGTCATATTTTGATGGCCGGATGTTCAAAAATAAAGTTTGGGTTGGCACTGTTGAAGGTAAATGCATTTTCTTTTGCGCTTTCGTAAATATTTCAGTATTTAATTCTGACATAGTTTCAGCCGTGCAGGCCTTCCTGTTTATTTCATTGAGCCTCATCATCCCAATAAGTTCTTCTGGAGGGGACAGTTTTATGGGGAGCATGATGATTTTAAGCGTTTTTCATTTTTTAGCCGTGCAGCGCTTGAGTTGCTTCTTCAAGCTGGCAAGAAACCTGACATAATTCATTGCCATGATTGGCAGACAGCTTTTGTTGTAGGGGCAAATCTTCATTTTTGACTTGTGCTCACTCTTTGGCTTCTGAAATAAACTGTTACCATTTCAATTAATAATCTATTTAAATGGCTTTAGGCACCTCTTTATTGGGATCTATATGCACCGAAAGGATTGAACTCGGCTAGATTATGTTTCACATGCCACAATTTTGAGTACCAAGGGACTGCTCCTGCTCCTGAATTGGCATCCTGTGGTCTTGATGTCCCCCAGTTAAACAGACCAGATAGGATGCAGGACAACTTGGCATATGGCAGGGTCAATTCTCTTAAGGTAGGAATTGTAATCTCATCATAACCAGCATTAGCAGAGGAAATTTTATTTATCTATTTGTTGTGCACAATCTAATTTTACAGGGTGGAATTGTGTTCTCAAACATTGTGACAACAGTATCACCCACTTATTCACAGGAGGTGCGGACTGCTGAGGTATGAATTTTTCCTTGTGGTTGAACTTTTTAATGATTTTTATGTCTGTTTGATAATGCTTTACAGTTCCTTGTCTTTTCATTTGCAAAGTTACAATAATGAGTTGTCATAGAAGATAATCTAAAAATGGCTCTTAAAATCATGCTTTGGCTAATGAAAATTTGAAATTTGTTCGATGTTAGGAAGTAATTGATGATTTGTATCTTCTGGTTTTGTAGCTATTGATTTTCATTTTATTTATAAATAGCTTGGCTGTTTGTCATGGGCTGAATATTTCACACCTGAAGGGTCGTGCGGTACTAGCTAAAGCACTTTTTCTTAACTAGTCAGCCAAAGATTATTGCAGTTTACAAACAGAACACATTCATGTCAACAGAATGTGAAGTAAGCGGAAGTAGTAAGTAATTCATGAAAGCAAATGGCAAGCAAGTGGTAAACATTAAAGAAACACAGTTCATTAAAAAACACCTCCATAAGAAACAGGTGTTTAGTGAGGGAGGCAACTAGGCCAAACACATTTAACAATGCTAGTGAGATTTACAAGACTCATGAACACTTACCCTCCCTTAAAGAGCTTTATATGCTATTTTAGCTCTAGCACTATGAGACATCAAATTGTCCAAGGAGTCATACTCCCCTTTTACACTCTTACACCTTCTCAAAGCATAAAACCTATACTAGTTTTTACATAATGGTAACCCAATTTATGTACACAAGACAGATGGTCACAAGCAAGCATAATGCCCTAAGCAAGCTTTGCTCATGACATTCTCCCCCACTTATGTAGTTAACATCCTCGTAGACTTTGACACTAGGTGCACTCCAACTTCATCCACAAACGGTTGCATATCCTCCACTAAAATTAGCTAATTTCTTCGTCACCAAGGCCTTCCACTTCACTAAGGAATCGTGTCGCTTCTTCCTTGATGATATGAGTTCTCTATTTGTGAGGATTACTTCAACTTATTTTCTTTAGGTTGTGTTGTGTTGATTCACTTCTAGTTGGATCTTTAGTGTCTGGGTGAATGGATTGAGGTAGCTGATATGAAACACAAGATGCACTTTCATCCAAGCCGGAGGATCAACCTTGTTGGAGGCCTTCTTGACTTTAGTTAAGATGGGGATTAATCCTTCATATTTGCAAAGTAGTCTCCTACCTTGACCTCGTAGTGAATTGATCTCTTCAAGATGGAGCTTAACAAGTACAAGTCACCTACATTGAAGTGGATTGGTCTTCTTCCCTAATCTGCCTACTTCTTCATTTTCTTGGAAGCTTTCTCCAAGTAGGTTTGGGCAATTTCTGCATTTTGTCTCCATTCTTTGGTGAAAATGTATGCCCTCATACTCTTTCCTTTGTACGACTTATCCACTATGTGAGGTAACAACAATTGTTGGCTTGTAACAAGTTCGAAAGGACTCTTGTTGGTTGTTGAGCTCTTTTGAGCATTGAAATAGAACTTAGCCACATCAAGTAGTTGTACCCAATTCTTTTGATTGGCAGTGATGAATGGCGCAAGTATTCTTCTAGTAGCCCATTGAATCTCTTTGTTTGCCTATTTGTCTGTGGGCGGTAACTCAAAGAGATGTCAATATATGAATCGAGGATTTTGAAAAGTTCTATTTAGAAGTTGTTAGTGAATCTTGAGTCTCGATGATTCATTATGTCTTGGGGAACACCCCAATATTTCACAGTGTGTTTGAAAAACAATTTTCTTGACTCCTTTGCTGAACAGTACTTTGGTGCGGGTATGAAGGTACTATACTTTGAAAACGTGTCTATGACCACAAATATGGTTCCTACGTCTCCCACCCTTGGAAGGTTGGTGATGAGGTCAAGTGAGACACTCTAACATGGTTTTGTTGGTACTTGAAGGGGCTTTAGTAGCCCTGTAGTCTTTTTTTGCTCCACTTTGTTTTATTGGCAGGTGAGACAAGTTCGGGTGTACTCGACCACATCATCACACATCTATGGCCAGTAGTACCTTTGCTTCAGTAATGCCAAAGTGCGATGCTATCTTGGATGACCCTGTCCATATGATGCCATGACACTCTCATCAGTGTCTTCCTCAGATCTTTAGCTCGATTACAAAGAGCCAGTTACCATGTGTCATTAGCAATTTGTTTTCTAACCAGAACTAGCGCACTTTGCCCTCTTCCATTAGCCTTATGAGGTTTTGGGCAATTGGATCTTTGGTGGATGTGCTCCTACATTGTTATGGAAACCTTACTATCAAGTGAGTTACCATCTATAAGGTTGCAAGCTCGACCTTCTTGCTTAGTGCATTTGAGACTTGGTTCATCCGACTCACCTTGTGCTTAAATAGGAAATCAAACTCTACTAGGATTTCTTGCCAACAGGGCACTTGGACGATAGCTTTGGCTGTGTAAAGAAGTGACTAACAACTGAGTTATCTGTTTTCACCACAAACTTTGACCCAAGTAGGTAATGCCGCCGCATGCGACGACAATGTATCGTTGCTAGCGTCTCTCTCTTGAGCTGTGTACATGGTCTTAAATTTCCACGAAATTGTCAAAATTTCTGTTGAAATTTTTGATTTTCGTCACCCTTGAAATCAAAATGGCAGTCTATTTCCGGCTTGCATTATTTCTGTCAAAAGCTTAACAAATCATCCAAAATTTATCAAAATCTCGAAATTTTAGCCAAACTTGTCAACATTTTAACTATACGATGAAATTTTGTCATAATTCAAATGAGAAATTTAGGAGTGAAGTGAAATTTCTGTCCTAATTTATTTTATCGAAACGAAAGATTATTACAAGTGCTTTTGAAATTATATGAAAAAATAAACTTACAGTGCATTTTATGTAACCATTCATGTCTAAATTATCATTATTTGTACAATAAATAATATTTAAATGATTATGAATTTCATTTGTATTAACTGAATATATTTAGTGTACATTATCTTACAAATATGTTTGATACACATACTATTTTACAACTTTTCCACCTTATACAAAACATAGATGTATTTAATTTGTAATATATTAGTCCTAAAATTTATATTATTCTGTTTGTTAACCATTTCTAAAGTTTTACAAAGAATTTCATGCTTTATTACAAATTTTCGTTATTTTTTCAAATTGAAATTGAAATTGAAATCAGCATTGAAATCGAAATTTTCGTCAAAATTTCCGTACTTTTGGAGCTTCAAAATTTGAGTTAAAATCAAAATTTAAGACCTTAGCTGTGTACTTTCTTTCAGCTTCATGAAGCTTATGGTTGTCGTATGCAATAGGATGTTCCTCTTGTGACAAGACTCCCCCAAAGGCATAGTTTGATGCATATGTTGTACTTCAAAGGGTTTCATGATGTTTGGAAGAGCAAGTATCGGATTTCGCATGACATCCTTAAAGTTATCAAAGGCTCCCTGACACATCTCTGTCCAGTTCCACCCATGACTCTTTTTTAGCAGTTCGTTTAAAGGAGCAGTTCTCCTCGAATATCCTTCCACAAACCTTTTGTAATAGTTGGTAAGTCCAAGAAAGGAATGCAACTCCTTCATTGTCGTTGGGATCTTCTAGTCTGGATTAGTTCTTACCTTCTCCATATCCATTCGGATATGACCTTACTTAATCACATGACCAAGGAATTTGATGCTCCGCTAAGTGAAAGTGCACTTTTTTATTTTGAAATACAAACTATTGTCCTTCATCATATCGAACAACTTGCATAAATGCTCTTTATGTTCCTCCAGAGTGGAATTGTAGACAACAATGTCATCTATGTATACCATAACAAACTTGTCAAGGTACTCATAAAATACCTGGTTTATCAAGGTGCAAAATGTTGTTGGTGTCAATCCGAATGACATCACCAAGAACTCATATGCCCCATACTATGTCATATAGGTCATCTTCGGTATATTGCCATCTTTCATCCTCACTTGATAGTAGCTTGACCTCAAGTCAAGTTTGGTGAAGTACTTTGCATGGCTTAGCTGATTAAACTAATCATCAATCAAAGGAATAGGGTACTGCATATAGTCACCTTGTTGAGTGTGCAATAGTCCACACACATCCGCATGCTCCCATCATCTTTCCTTTGAAATAATACCGGTGTTCTAAATATTGCTTTGGAAGGGCGCATATAGCTTGCTTTCAATACCTCATCAACTTGTTTCCTTAATTCTGCTTACTTTGGAGGCACCATCCAATATAACCCTTTAGCAGGCGGCTTCAATCCTATTAACAACTCGATCTTATGCCCCAAACTTTGCTGTGGAGGGAAGTTGTCAAGTAACTTGTCTGGCATCACAACGTTGTGCTCGTGCAACACAACTTGGATGGTAGTAGGTACCTGTTCTTGGCCTACTTCTTGATTGACCCATTGTGCTTGGGGTCTCTTAGTTTATGCCAAGCATTGTACTCAACATTCTTAGGAAGATTTGAGCCTTGAGCCCTCTCTTCAAATCTGCCCAACAATCAATTGCACAACATCCTCCGAATATCATCGTACTTGGTACACCACCACAGCTTTGCGTCACCAACCAAGTACATTGTTGTAGTGGTTACATTCACCTATTCTAAGTCCGTTCTTATTGTGTGAAAGTACTGCTCCATATCAAATTGGGTCAATATTGAACTCTTGGGATTAAGCCAACTTAACGAGCTTGTTAACGAGCTCATTATTGAGCTCCTTAATAAGTCTAATAAATGAGCCCATTCGAGTTAGTTATTGAGCTGCTCACAAGCCAAAACGAGCTGAGTTGGGCTGTGCTCACACTCAGCTTGTTTACAAATTGAGCCTAAAAATTGTGCTTGGGACTTGTTCATTTAGATAAACAAGCCCAAATGAGCTCTTATCGAGTCGAGCTTCTAAGCTGCTCATGAGCGGTTTGGTTCGTTTACAACCTTATTAACACATTACTATAATGAAGGCGATTGAATTCACATAGCAAGTAGCCAAGCTTTGATACCAACTTTCACGGGCCAAATATTTCACACCTTGTGAAGGGCTGTGTGGCATTACCTAAAGCACTCTTGCTTAACTAGTTAGCCAAAGATTACCGCTGTTTACCAACAAAACACATTCACAGTAGTAGAATGTAAGTAAGCGGAAGCTGTAAGCAATTCATAAAAGCAAATGGCGAGCAAGAAGTAAACATTGAAGCAACATAATTCATGAACAAGCACCTTCGTATGAGTGTTTAGCAAGGGAGGCAAGTAGGCTAAATACGTTTAACAATGCTAGTGAGCTTTATAAGACTGATGAACACTCCCTCCTTTAAAGAATTTTATATGCTATTTTAGCTTTGATACTAGGAAACATCAAATTGTTCGTGGAGTCGTACTCTCCTTTTACACTAAGTCTTACACCTACTCAAAGCATAAAACTTATACTAGTATTTACATGATGGTAACCCATCCCACAAACACAAGATGAGTAGTCACAGGCAAGTATAATGCCCTAACAAGCTTGGCTAATGACACTGGCATGTTCTAATTTTTTTCACAGGGGAATCCGCATGGCAAGGTGTCTTTATCATTGATTATTTGATGAAAATGGGAATAGCATGGTTAATCGATGTTTTCTATTTAAGAGTCAAGGGAAGCCGGTTAACCATTTATTATTGTAACACTTCGGTTTTTGGTCAATGCAACACTTGGGATTTATTGGCTCATTTTGGACAAGATGGGGAAGGAGCTTTGGGCATGGAGGGCTTCTTATTTGAGAGCTGAAAATTTGTGCGATGCTGTTCCACAACCCTCTCTGATTTTTCCATTTTAATTAATTCCGAAATTAGCACTGGCCTCAAAAGCCTAAGCTTGTGGGTAGTGGGTAATTTTATTCATTGAATCAATTCACTAACATTCCCCATCATGTGTGGGCCCAATCTCCCCCTTAACAAATGGAGGATCAGCATATGGGATTTTTGAAAATTTTTAAAAATAAATTTTAGTAATTGGGAGGTGAGGTTTGAATTCAGGAACTTACACTTTGATACCATTTATAGCCAACCAATAATCCCAAAAGCCTAACCGTAGATTGTGAGTAATTTAAGTCATTTGATTGATTCTATAGAAGTTTTATACATAATCTGATTAATCTCTAAAATATTATTATTCAAATTTAGGATTTACAATTATCACTAGGTAGACCCACCCCCGAAAAAAAAAAACTGGCCCTTTAAGGGGTGTTCTGTTTATTGATTTCAGATCAAATACTTTAATATGCCCGTGGATCAATTTTTCGGGACAAGTATCTTGCGAAAAGGATATGAATTATATGCTTGTATCCTCGAAAGTAGGTGATATGTTGTCTTGGAAGCTATGTCCATTCAATTCATGATCTTTGGTGGATTCTTCATGAGAGACTCATGAATTAATTTTGTTACATTTTACAGGGAGGGCGCGGTCTCCATATAACACTTAACACTCACTCTAAGAAGTTCATCGGAATTCTGAATGGAATTGATACTGATGCATGGAACCCTGCAACTGATCCTTTCCTCGAAGTCCAGTATACTGCTAATGACCTCCGAGGGAAAGAAGAGAATAAAGAAGCCATAAGAAAAAAATTGGGGCTTTCTTCTGAAGATGTCAAACGGCCATTGGTAACCACTTTCTGAAGTATCTAATGATGTAATGTTGCTGTGCAGGATGTGATGGTCCTATTCCCTCAGCCAATGTGGGACTGAGAATTACATACTGATGTCATCACAATCTCTTCTGCTCAAATATGTGATGTCCTTGTTGAGTCACAGGTCTTGTTTCACCTGAGTGGAACATTGATCTGCTCGACTCCACAATGAACTCCTTATTGTGTTACATAATTGCGTGTCATATGTTTTGCTTCAACATGTAACGAGTGGGATGCCACCCAGTTGCTCTAATACCATTAGTAACATCTTTTGACCAACCCACCAATCAAAGAACTTTAGGTTGATCAGCTAGCACAAAATGCTTTAGCCAAGTTGCGTAATAGGTTTGCCAAGCGTCCAAGGCACAAATCTTTCCTTTTTGCTGGTTCAATCTAATAATAACTCTTCATGGTTCATTAGCTTAATACAGATAATGTGTTCATTGTCCACTGACAATGAGATTTAACAGGAACTGCATATGATTTATTGCCAAGATTTTTGCTTAAGTGTTTTTGAGGTGTTGTCTTCAAGTTGGAGAATAAATTATGATCTAAAATTGTTAGGGTGTTGTATATAATGCACCCCCCCCCCCCTCTTTCTCAAAAAAAAAAAAAAAACCGCACCCACGCATACATGCACACACGCACACAATAGAATGTTGGGAGCCACTGATTGTTCTTTCATTGTTAAAATAGTTGGGATGTGACATGCTATGCTTGTGGAACAATCCCTTCTATTTATCTTTAAACTGAATTTTTTTTGTTTGTAGCGCATGTATGAAATGTCTGAAAACGATGTATGCTGTTCTTATGATTGTGTTTTTTTAAACTTACACAGTAGTTTAAATAAAAAGGAAAATATACATATTAATTAAAAATCCCTAAATCTAAAGAAGTTATTGAATCTGATATCTAACATGGCCTATTGCAAGTTTTGCAGTCTCATGTGTATTCCTTATCATGCAGCATTTTTGGATTTGGTAATTGCAACATGTTGTGCAAATTTTTAATGTTGCGTCATTACTTATGCATGTTTACAGAGCAGCACATCGAACTTGTTTTCCCTGGAAAAATATAGAGCCTATTTCCTTGTGGAAAAATAGTTTTTATTTTTCATTTTGATTTTTGAAAAATTTAAAAACAAATTAGCTTATTTTTCAGTTTTTCAAAATTTATGCAAAAAAATTGGAGCACAATAAAAAGTTTTGGCACTATTAACTTGTGAAAATAGTTTTATTTTTCATTTTTAATTTCAAATAATTACTAAAAAATGCCACCTTATTTTCTAATTTCTGAATTTGTATAGGAAAGTTGGAGAACATCTTTTCTGGTTTTCAATATTTCTAATTTCTTAAATAATTTTTGGAAAACTAAAAAACAAGGTGATATTTTTTGTAATTATTTGGGAATGTAGAGATGGAAGATGGAAATTGTTTTCCACAATTAAACAAACCCTTTATTTTGTACATTTCAGTACAAAGCTTGAAAAGATGAAATATAAGCTCGAATTTCTATAATTATTTGGAAAACTGAAATGAAAAATAAAAACTGTTTTTTGCAACTAAATGTGCCCTTATGGTCTATCCTGCTGCTGCCTTATGTCTTCATTCTGGTTGTGATAATAGAACATGTCAACGACTATCACTAGATGGTACAAGGATGATGTAGTCAAATGTGAGATTTATTATTAGAACTATCATTTATTTTGTGTCCACAGATTCATTTTGGGGTGGTTTGAAAACTTCAAACTCTTTACAGACATGGCATGATGGATATGCACTCTTTCTTAGAAGAAAAAAGAGGGAAAGAGAGAGCTAGGGGCGGTGTTTAAGTGCTACAGAAGCTATACTCTTATTAGACCTGAGATTGTTATGCTATTTTTCTCATTGGTTTAATATAGTACACAAATGGCTATCAAGATTTTGACATGCATAAAGATTTGTACTTGATGATGCAAATATGAATCAATTATCCCATAAAGAAATAATTTGAAAAGTGAATTGCAAAGCGAAGATGTTGAATAAACATTCAACTTTGGGAAGAGATGTAAATGATTTGTGAGGATGCCAAATATTTAATAGTAATTTGAATAAAGAAAATGAATCAAAGTGATCTTCATGCATAAAAGTGCTCTCATTGGCATTGATCTGATGACTGCTGTCATAAGCATTTATCATATGAACTGATAATTGCAAACATATGCTATTTCTTTACTTCAATCTGATTGGTGATTGCAGTCACATGAACATCATTTTTCTTAAACCTGAAATACATGAATATATTGTTGATTAGGTCGGTTGTATAACTAGACTGGTGCCGCAAAAGGGAGTGCATCTTATTAGACATGCAATATATCGGACATTGGAGTTGGGAGGACAATTTGTACTACTTGGTTCAAGTCCAGTGCCCCATATTCTGGTATGTTCTACTGCTGTTTCTATTGTCAAGATTTAGGTAGTATTCTTTGTATTGGAAGAATGTGGAGTATGAGAAATTAATTAGTAATCTTACTTTGAAGACAGGAATGTGTTGTTTTAGATGTGGGATTCTAACCCTAGTAAATTGTAAGTTTGTTCTTGCTTGCTTGAGTTTTATGTCTGACAATCTAGTCCTCAAGAATGGTGAATTCGAGCCTATCTTTCTCTTGGAACAATTGGAATTCTTTTTATTCCATTGCTATGGATATGAATTTCTATTACTCCACTTTACATTTAATAATTTAATAATAAAATTCTTCTAGCTGTTCGGGTTCTTTAAGCAGCAAGATCCACCATATTTCATTTATCTTCAAGAATATTCTTCTTTGAGCAAGTTTGGAGCAAGTAGATTCTTTAGAATATACTCAAAGATCTCTTTCAACAATGTTGGGGATGTTATTTCTATAACAAGGGCCAATCTTTATTAAATCCAAATTCTATTTTTTTTTCCCACACATTAATATCCCAACCTTTTTGTGTTTTCTTTGTTCAAATCCAAATTTCATTTCTTGGAGTATCTGAATTAATATCAAACTTATTGGAAAGTTTTTGTAGTTTTGTTTCAGACTTTCAGTCACTTCTGATATTCAAATAAACATCAAAGGAAAAGGCTGGAGTTGATTCTTAGGAAAATAATCTAACTTAAATCAAATAAGCTAGGTATACTATTTTTGGAGATTTTTCTTGACTTGACTCAATTATCTGTGGGTCAACTTGTGTCTTCTTTCTTTAAGCAATCTAATTCTTGTGTCATCTTTAGCAACACTGGGTCTGATAAGAAGTAAATATGCACTGGGTATTTGTTTTCAAAGAAGAACAATTGTATTGCAGCACACCAAAAACTATATAGTTGCGTGTAGAATATATACAGGATTTACAAGCACTAGTTCTACGAGTAAATGCTAAAAATAAGGCTAAGAATCCGATCAGTTACAACTTTTAAAAATAGAATCAAAATTCAAAATTCAATCTTTGATTTGCTTGCTGTTAGTCTCGTGATTGTTGCTTGATTTGCTGCTTGTTTGATCTTCACCGGGATTTGATGAATCTTCCTTTATAGGGTCGACCTTCATTCATTTTGAATGGACCAAAAAGTCTAAAATATGAAGAGTGATTCAACATTAAACTCATTTGAATTGACTCAAACTCTCTCTTTTCAATTTCAGTTCATTTGTGTTGGCCTTTAGAGCCATTTAGGTTGATTCATTTCAAGGATGGATTTGAATTTAATTCCTACACACTTAATAGACATGTTAGGTTACCAATATAAGTTTTATGCATGGGTTCAAAAGAGTTGTATTCACCTTGGCCCTTGTTTGATCCTCATACTTAGGATGGATTTACGTATATTCAACATCTATAGACATGCCCAAAAGTAAAATATACCTTTTGAATTTGAGGAAACCTATTGACTTGGACATTTCTTGGCAGACTCTCGATGCAACACGTATCCATGGGAGACTATAATTATATACTAGAAGAAACACAGTAGTGGTTATCTAGGACTGGGAACAGCCATAGCTATTTTTCCTATAAAGGAAGAGACATCGCTAGCTTGTTTGGAATGTGGGAAATATTAGGGAAAGGAAAATATGGAAGAATCCCTTTTTTTGATTTTTTTTTTTGGTTTTGTTTTGGTTATCAATAAAAGAAAGAAAGCGAGAAGATAAAATATATAAAAAATCAGTGAAGAAAAAAATTAATTTTATACATCATTAATACTTGATATTTCCCATTTTTTTTTTTTTTATAATCATATGATTGATATTATCATGAAAATTTGAGGGCGGACCTTGAATCAATGGTAAGGTTGCTCTTTTGTGACCGGTTGGTCATGTGTTTGAGACCAAGGAAACAGCCTCTCTGCATAAATGTATGGGTAAGGCTGCATACATTGTGACGACCCTCCCCCTACCCTCGCAAAGCGAGGAGCCTTGTGGCGCAGGGACGCCTTTATTTTTTTAAATGTTTTTGATATAGAGAGAAAAAACAATAGAAAATAAATCTCCTTATTTTCCTTCCCTTTCCTTCGCTAAAACAAATCCTTGATCCAAACAGAACTTGATTATTTCCATTGAAGGAAGATGGAAAATCATATTCATTTTTTATTGAATCTTTTGGATATGTATGATGTAGTATATTTTCATTGATAACATACTGAAGTATGCAAAATATTTCGTGGTTTATTTGTCTTATATTAGTGTCCATGTCATCTTGCACATGCATTGTGCCTTGTTTCCATACTCTTGCTTTATAGATTTTTTGTTGCTTAGTTGGGAGCAAAAAGTCATAAATGATTTTATTGGACAATTTTTATAGTACTTCAGAGTTTTTTAATTGCAATTCTGCATTTGGGATACCAAATGTTTATTGACAAAAGAAATTTACTAGTGCTATGCAAAGTTTGAATTAGTTCATTTCTCCGGCTTAATAGTTAACTTATACTTAATCTAATGATATTGGCATTTAATAGTTGCTTGTGCTTTATAGAAGATATTGAGATTTGGTTTTGGATGCATAAGATATTGAAATAATTTTTTTAGAGATTTTAAATTTTCATTCAAAATATTTTTGACAGTTCTCCTACATAATAGTTATACTTAGTCTGATGATTTTTCCATTTAATAGTTTCTTGTGCTTTGTAGAAGAAATTTCTCTGTTCCTTAGGGTTCAAATGAACCTATTATATATGTTAAACTTTATTCAATGCTCTTGCCAAGTTGGCAGTTGCTGCTAGTATTTCGTTTGTTGTCTGTAGTGGTTTCATTAATTAACCATGTTTAGGCCTATGGATTTGGAGCCATTAATTTGAACAAATTTTAATATAAAATTTTATGAGTTTTATCCAATAAAAGCTCAAGCTGACTTCTGCTCTTTGATTTGCTATTAAAATTTCTTTTAGCTGACAAGAGTGATTCCTTTTGCAGAAAGAATTCGAGGGTATAGCAAGCCATTTTCAGGGTCATGATCACATCAGGTTGATATTGAAATATGACGAGTCTCTTTCCCATTCTATTTATGCAGCATCTGACATGTTCATCATCCCATCTATCTTTGAACCTTGTGGCCTTACACAGGTAGAGTAAAATATTCTTTCAGTGAAAATTTTCTTGGACAAACTATTATTGTGTGTGTGATTGCTGATGTATAATGGAAATTGTTGTTGGAGAGGTTACAAAACCTTTAGATTTCCTGGCAAGACTGTTACTTTGAGAGTAATAGATTATTTTAAGAGTGATTTTGGTCTTAGCCTGCGTAAATGATGTTCCTTGAGAATTGATATGCCCTTTTCTCAATCCCCTTTAGTGGGTTGGACATATGCAAACTTATTTACTGTTTGAGCACTGCATATCCTTCTGCAGATGATAGCAATGAGATATGGTTCTATACCTATTGCAAGAAAAACTGGTGGTCTGAATGACAGGCAAGTTGGTCATCGGCTGACTTATACAAAATGTCCCCACTTTGTTTTGAGGTTATCTTGCTTGAAAGATTCATTTTTTAAGTTTTAAAATTTGAATTTTCCTCTGTAGTGTTTTTGATGTTGATGACGAGACAATACCTCCCCAGTTTCGGAACGGGTTTATATTTCTTACTCCTGATGAACAGGTAAATTAATTGAGTGCTCGACATGTAGATAAATAGTATATATATATTAATTATTTTGTTTCTCTGTTATCCATGTTTATCAGAAAGCATGCTTGCATCAGTCTGATGATGACTTGGGTCTGGACCAAACCAGCCAAGGACATCTGTCCTCAGTTGCCTGGAATTTTATTTGATTATGTATATAAAATTTGGGAAATTTACAGTTACTACTGTGCTTACTCTTCTGCCTACGACTTGAAATGTTACATCAGAAAACTGCTGCTTTCCTGGTGACATGTTAAAAGCATACTGGTATAAAGAATAAATGAATACAATGACTGAATTGCCCTCCTTTTAAGTCTACCCCCTGCCTTGCACTCCAAGGAAACTGATGATGAATTGGGGACATTAACTATTTGAGGGAAAAGCATGTAATTTAATTAATCTTTTCTTACCCCCATAAAGGGGAAAAATAAGAGGATGATAAATCTTCTCATTGCCAAAATTGTCTTACACATTTTGCTTCCTTTCTCTGAAAAATTTGTAAAAAGATGTTCTTTGACAATAAATTTTCTCATTGCCAAAATAGTCCTATACCGTTTTGCTCCTTTTTTCTTAAACATTCATAAAGGGTGTTGCTTAAACAAATTCAAGGATTTCTAAAGAAGTGTTAAAAATTTCAAAGATTTCTTATGAGTTGTTTGCTGTCACAAAAAATAAAAAAATAAAATAATGGAAACTATTAAAGCATGATATGCATTGTTGGCCTACAACGTAACGGCTTAAGCTCTAGGTGAATATCTAACATGGTATTTGAGCTATGGTTGTCAGGAGGTCCTTGGTTCCAGTCTTGTTGCCTGTGTTTAATTTGTGTTGGTTAATTATTATCATACTCACTGTAATGAGTGTTATTTATTGTTTTTGTTTGTGCGCAATTGGCTGCATATGCAGGGGATTGTTAAAGCGTGATATACATTGTTGCCCCACAACCTTAAATCTTAAGTTTTTAGGTAAAGTGGTGATCTAACAGAAACAAAAATCAGAATCAAAAGATAAAAACCAGAAATAAAAACCAGAAACTGAAAAATAGCTACCTGTTTGGTTAATATTTACAAAAGTAAAATAAATTTTTAAAAAGCCTAATTGAATGCACATTCATTTGTGTCTTTGAATGAGATAAGATTAAAAAATTATTATTAAAATATTGAAAATGCAAAAGAATAGAATTAGAAAATGTTATAGTGAGGAATAGAAATTAAAGAACATAATTATTTTACTTTATTTCTTTTGGAAGAAGGTAATAAGAATATATTAGCTCAAAGGGGAACAATATGAGGAAAACCAGCTTCTATTAAGCTTGTACAAACGAGACAAACAAAACCAGAGAAGAAGCTAGATTCTAATCTTGTTTAAACCATTGCATCTACTTTGATTTCAAACAAGATACAAGAAATGATTGAATAAGCATTGGGAATAATATCTTCGAATATATTGGCATTTTTTACTTTCCAGATATGATAAAATTGAAGCTGCCTAGGACAACTTGTTAATAACTACATAGTGAGAGTTACAAAGAGAAGACAGCCAAGCAAGATCCACATCCCAATCTGAATACGATCTTGAAATTTTAAGAGAGTGGAGGACTTTGTGAAGAGCACTTTTATGAAGTCACCTGCAAAGAACAAATTGAGGACTTTGTGAAGAGCACTTTCGTGAAGTCACAAGAAAAGAACAAATTATCTCTTTCAGTGCAGGATTTGCAGAAAAGCGTGTAGGGACATTGTGCTTGAACCATATTGAGGAATGCCAACTAACTGGATCAACTTTAGCCCTGATTTGATTCCATATTGAAATAAGAATAAAATCTCCAAAAGAAATAGGAGTCCATACTATTGAGTGTTTCATATAATGGGAAGAAACTTAGTTTTATTTATTAATTCAGAAACTCTTAACAGAATGTCTTCTTTAGCCCTGATATGGTTCCATATTGAAATAAGATTAAGATCTCCAAAAGAAGTAGGAGTCCATACTATTGAGTGTTCCACATAATCATTATAATGGGAAGAAACTCAGTTTTATTTATTAATTCAGATACTCTTAACAGAATGTTATCTTGGTCATTTCCACTCTCCTTCTACTATGATCTTTGGGACCTTTGTATTGAGAGGTAGTCCAAGTATTCAGATCCAAATTAGCTACCAAAGGACTCTGTGGGTGCCAATTATTGTGAAAAAGAAAAGTGTTTCTGCCATCCCCAATAAAAAGTTCAATACATCCATAAGCAGCTTCTCTGGCTTTAAAGATTCTCTTACAAGTCCATTAGCAGCTTGGAGGAGGCTTTATAGCCCAAATACATTTGTCCCTCAACTTATAAGAATGGATCCATCTGACCCAGAAAAGAAGGAGCAGCAGATAAAGCCCATAACAGCTTATAAGCAATAGAATTGTTCCAATCAGAGATCAACTTAATTTCAACCCATCCTCTTTTATGGGCTCACAAACTTTAACCAGCCAACCTTGCACCCTTTGGAGTTCCCATTATGGCCTTTCCGTAGAAAATCTTTTAATCTTCTTTCAATTCCATTGATAACATCTTGGGGAGAAACATAGATGAGCCCCAGCAGATTTGAATGTTCAATAGAACAGAATTACGAGCTTCAACCTACCAGCATAATATAAATTCTTACGAGTCCAATTGTATATCTTAAATGTGATTTTCTTAATGAGCAGGTTGCAGTCTGCTTTGTAAGCATTCTCTGGGGTCTCAAAGATCTGAATGATACTAACTTTGTCAGAATCAGAAGTTCCAGAAGTCAGTAGATCTGATTTTGAAGGATTCTGTTGTAATCCTAAGAGCAAATAGAAGAGATTCAAGGCATTTTTTAATGCTTTTTGCTGAATCTGTATCTGCATGAGTGAAGATCAAAATATCATCTGCAAAGCAAAGTGACCTTTTATTCTCAGCCTGCTGCAATTACTATGAAACTTTAAGTCACCACGGCTTGCTGCTTTTTTGAAGATTTCTAGTAAAAACCTCCATGACCATTTAGAAGGACAGATAGTAAATATGCATTCTCTAAGTCAATTAATAAAGTCGTCAGGAATTCCAATCTCTTTTGAAAACTTGCCCACTCAACAGAGTTAAAAGCCTTTGATCAGTCTTTAGAGCCATTCTAGGAGGATCCTTATTTAAATGATAGTTATGGAGAATTTCTTGAGCAAGGAGAATATTATCGTGAATAATTCTTCCTTCAATAAAAGCTGTCCAATTTGAGGGAATGAAAGAAGGAAGGCAAGACTGGTGTCTATCGGCAAGGATTTTAGTAATACATTCATATAGCAAGTTGCAGCAAAGCAATAGGTCTGAATTCTGCTGGGCTTGAATGGTTATGTACTTTTGGAAACAGCATCAAGGCTGTAGCGTTTACTTGCCTCAACAACTTGGAATCAGAGAAGAATGAGAAAACAACTTTATTTCCATCATCCTTAATAAAAGACTTGAAGAATCTAGCATGAAAAGTTTAAAACCATCTGGACTAGGAACCTTTTTCTCAGAAAAGGAAAAGAAAGCTTTCTTGATTTCCTTCCTACTAATGGGTTGATTGAGCTTGCTCTTCTTTTATCTTACCAATTGATGTTCTACAGATCGTTAAGGAATCTCTTACTACAAGGAATGGTGGATCTGTTCCTGGCACCCAATATATCTTGATAGAAAAAGAGCAGCTTATTCCTTATTCTTTCAAAATTTTCAATCATCTTGTCTTCAGAATCAATCAAATATTTAATCTGAGATTTTGTTTTCTTTGCATTCGCTGAAAGAGAGAAAAAATTATTATTTTTATACCCAATCTGAATCCAAGAAATCCTGGATTTCTGCTTGATGATGCTTTCTTCAGCATTCAACATATTAATATAGCATTCCTCCTTTGAAAATGCAAGAGAGACATCAGTACCTGGATGGTTCAAAAGAGCTTCTGAGCTTTATCAAGCTCCTCTTTAGCCTGTCGAATTTTGTCACCGATTCTGGAAAAGAATAAAAAAGTGTTGACTTATTTGCAGCTTTAAATTTTTGGCCGAAGTTTGAACACTGGAGTACCAGAGAAGCAAGCCAATTCTAAGAAGTTCTAACCACATCAAGGAACTCGGGTGAGAAGTCCAGCAGTTTAGAAATTTGAAAGGGGTTTTATGAGCACATTTAGATATTCCAGAAGTTAAGTTGACCAGAAGAACAAAGATTGGAAATAATAGGAGGTAGAAAATCCACTCTGAAATTAGGGAAAATCTGGTTATGGTTTTGGTGTCGACACTCTGTAAAGTTTTCTAGCAATGAGATCAGAATCTCTTTTGTTAGACCAGGTGAAGACAGGACTAGAAAATGGAAATCCAAGCTTGTTAATTCCCTGAAATTCTCCTTGCCCTACTGATTTATAGAGGTGATGGGGCTGCTGCTCTCTGAAACATCTTTCATTGTGCCAAAATTACCTAAAAGCCATTTTGACTTGAGTGGTTATGTTACATTAACCTGCAACTCTCCTTTCATGAACTCAATTTGATGCATAAACAAAAGAAACCCAGAAGTTTGGGAATTCTGAGGAGGACACTTTCATTGAAATACATTGTGAATGAGAAATCACCTCCATGATACTAAAGATGGAAGGATTATAGCACTTAAATTCTAAGCAGAACGGTCTGTTTAGTATAATTGTGAAGAAATGATCAATTTCTGTGGATGTTAAGGTAAATTTTATCAAAATTTATGGCTGTAACCTTGGTTTCCAACAGACCAAGCATCTTGATAGAGTTCAAAGAGATAAATTTGTTAATCTCTCTGTTTTCGGGGGTTACTCAACCTTTAAATGTTCCCACTTCCAATTTTTGGAGAAATCATGTGAGACAACTGGTGTCCTAATTTGGTTCAAGCTTGGCTTGATCTTTTGGTGGCCTACTTTTCTTCTTCCCCGTCTTGGCACCTGAATTTTTGATAATCAGACTTTCCTCAAGATTGGGCTTTGCATCTTTATGCCTTTATAGCAGAACCCTCATTTACTTTTACTGTGCTGGAACTAGTAGAAGTAGAACTTCGGATCTCAGCCTTAGCATTGACAAATCCACAACCTTTGCTTTAGCAATAATGCCAGGGGAATGATTCCCTTTCTCATCATTAACCAATTCCTTTCTCTTACCTTCAGCATTTTCTCCATTTTGGTTCCCAGTATCAGCTATTCATCTCCTGCTTTATCTAGGAGCATCCGTTCCCCTTTATCAAAATCAGGTTGAACATCAGCATTTTGCAGATTTTTCACTGTAAACATTATTCTTTTGAGAATCATTAGAAGTAAAAGTTACTCTGTTTGGCTTCTCTATACAACTTTCATTCTCAGAATAACAGGTTCAACATAAGTGTCATTACCATCATCTAGTAGTGGAAACGAATTAATTAACAGTATATCTTCCATATCCTTATCCTTTTTCTTTATTCATTTCTTTTTAATCTTGCAATTATTCACATTATGCTTCAAACTTGAGCAGTTTGCACATTTTTGAGGTTGCGAGGTATGTTCAACATCTATAATAATAAAATATCCCTTAGGTGTTGTCACCTCCATAGGCAAATCGTCATTCACATTGATTTTGACACAAATTCTTGCAGTTGTCAGATTTTTCATTAGTTAATGTATCAATCCGTATGCAATGGAGTTACTGCTGAACTTGCAATATAGCCGAGTCCCAAAGGAGTCCAAAATTGCTAAGCATTTTGCTGTGTTTCAGTACTTTGAGTCCCAATTGGAAAGAACTAAAGGAGAATTTGCAATGAACCACTGCCCTCCTTCATTTTACTTTATCATTATATTCTGAACTCACTTTTTAGTGGTCCAAGAGCAATTCTATTGCATATGACTATAGCAAAATGGTAAAAGTATTTTATGAATAATTATAAAAAAATAAACTATAGAATTTTTATGAATATTTTTATTTTAATTATATTGTAAATTCACATGGTCATTTTATTTTAGTTTTAATTAAAAAATTGTTTATACAATGACGTAATCCACAAAACTGAATTTTGGGTATTGAAGTGTCGTGGCAAAACTGAACTTTGGGTATTCCATGTAAAATGTAGGATATTAGTTTAAGGTGGCAGTCATTCTTAATTTTTCTTACAAGTGTCTCCTTATCTGTTCATCATTCTGATATTTCTAGATTATATGCAAATTGGGCAGGGTATGGGTACTGCTTTGGAACGAGCCTTCAGCCACTACAGAGAGGATAAGACGAGTTGGGAGGAGCTTGTTCAGAAGGACATGAATATAGATTTCAGTTGGGAGTCTTCAGCGTCGCAGTATGAAGAACTTTATGAGAAGTCTGTGGCCAGAGCAAGGGCATCAAATCGCGCTTGAACTTCTTTGTGTTGGTTCCCCCATCCTTCTGGCTTGAGCAGGCTTCTGTATTAGCCTGTTGTGTTGGAACGTGGTAAGATTGGTATATGAATATTATTGAGGATGCGATTGTATGGCTTGCAAGTACTGCTACAGTGAAAATTCCGAGCTCAAATTTATGACTAGGCTTAAAGCTGCGTGGTGGGTTTGAGTTATAGCTTCTCACCATGAACAACATTTGATCACACAATTCATTCCTTTATAGAAGCGGCCTCTGTTTCACAATTGATGCATATTACATTCTTAGTTGTATCAATGTACTTTTATACCTGTAGCTAGAGGTTAGGCTAATTTGTTAGACCTATTCCATGCTTTCTGTACAAGAAGAAAATATCATCATTGTAGAAATGGATTAATAATTCGTCTATATTCTGGAAAATTCTACGAAATTATCTAGAAATTTTAATGCCATTATTTTGGACCCTTCGTGGCTTGCTTTGTTCTGTTACAGGGAACTGTATTTTTGTACAGCGAGTAGGAACTTGAATATTCTCAAAGCTTTCGTATGAATAATTGCTCCTAGTATGTCTCTATTGCCAATTTATTCATCTGTAACTGTAAATTGCCTTGAATGAGTTCTGTAGGATGCACTGCTGATGAGATTTTCTTTTCTGGGCTTACCTTCAGTCAGAAAGAGTTATTTATTTCCTTGTATTTCTATGTAATGATTACATTCTCTAGTGTTCAGACTTCTTGTCTCCTGGAAATTTTGCTTTTGCACTGGAAGAAACAAACATTCCTTTGCCCTTTGTCCAAGGGAAGGAATTGTACTAGTTGTACCAGCGGTGTCTGTCGGAAAGTAACAAGAAATCGCAAGGAAGTGTGACGACAGTATATAAATTGCTCACTTGATTCAAAGAAAAACCAATTTTGGGATTAACATTAAATCACAAAGTTCGTTCTCATAGTTGACAACAAATTTACATGATCACTGCAACATGACGGATGCAGAACGTCTCTTCTTAAGCTCACTTTCCGGGGACGAAGTTGGTGGCGTAAGCCCAGGCGTTGTTGTTAACTGGGTCGGCGAGGTGGTCAGCCAGGTTCTCCAACGGTCCCTTTCCGGTCACGATGGCCTGAACAAAGAACCCAAACATGGAAAACATGGCTAGTCTTCCATTCTTGATCTCCTTCACCTTCAACTCTGCAAATGCCTCTGGATCATCAGCGAGGCCCAAAGGATCGAAGCTTCCACCTGGGTAGAGCGGGTCGACGACCTCTCCGAGTGGGCCTCCTGCAATACGGTAGCCCTCAACAGCACCCATCAAGATAACTTGGCAAGCCCAAATGGCCAAAATGCTTTGGGCATGGATCAAGCTGGGGTTGCCCAGGTAGTCAAGCCCACCCTCACTGAAGATTTGTGCACCAGCCTTGAACCAGACAGCCTCGCCAAACTTAACACCGTTACGGGCCAAAAGCTCGGGGAAGACGCATCCAAGAGCGCCAAGCATGGCCCATCTGCAGTGAATCACCTCGAGCTCGCGGTTCTTGGCGAAGGTTTCGGGGTCAGCCGAGAGCCCAGCAGTGTCCCAACCATAGTCACCGGGGAATTCACCGGTGAGGTAGGACGGGGGCTCACCAGAGAATGGGCCCAAGTACTTGACGCGGTCTGGGCCGTACCATGGGCTTCCTGAAGGAATGGCCTTGCCGACGCTTTTTCTCATGGTCACCCTTCCTACCCCGAGGAGTTCCGGGGCGGATGGTGCCAGTTTCACTGCCTTTCCGGCCAGTGATGGGGAAGAGAGGGCCATTGTTGAGGCAGCCATGGTTGAATGAGAAAGAAGAATGTGCTTTTGGTTAGCTTGGAAGCTTGAGATGGAGTTGAGTGGTGGAAAATGGGAGTAGCATGGTGGGTATTAATAGGAGTTGGGAGCAAAGCTTCTCCTTATCTTTGGGTATCTTTCTTTCTCTTCTAATTGGTGCTTTAGATTTTAGTTTTGTTTCTCTGCCTCCACTTGGCAGTCTATAATCCACCAATCCTTGGATTCTTTGTTTAGGCTCTGACCAATGTGGATGTGCCATCTGTCGCTTTGGGATTGCACTCATCTTTTCTCCCATTTGCCACAAAGAGACTCGAGAAATAATGTCGGCAAATGCTACCAGGTCATAAAAAGAAGACGTGTAACTTCATGAACTTAGGCTGTCATTCTTCTGCCATGAATTTTATCATTTATAGCTTAGAAAAAAGTTTGTTTTATTCCACCCAATATGAAATACTAACAGAGTAGTCATTCTCATCATAAAATTTAAGGAAATCATTATTCACAATCTATAGTCATAGAAGTTTTCTACTCTACTATTTTCGTAATGGTTACTTAACTCTATCTATTAAAGTATCATTATTCACTATGAGTGTATTTGAATTGAGTTGAGTTGAGTTGAGTTGACACAGCACAATACTCAAATTCAACTCAATTTCAAAATGTTAAACTCAAAACTTAATTCGAACTTGATTGATATCGTAGTTGTTAAATTCAAATTAGGTTCAACTACAAGTTCATAAAATTCGAGTTTAACTCGATTAAACTTGACTCAATTATAATTAATATTAAACATTATAGTGTACATATAACATTAAATATGTTTGTAATATATATATATATATATATATATATTATGTGACATATATAATATAAAAATAATAAAATTAGAAAGTTTAATTAGGTTCGAAATTCGAATCGAGTACTATTACTGAGCTCGAACTTGACTCGTTAAAATGTTCGAGTAGTTCAAACTTGACTCGAACAAGAACACAATCGAGTTGAGTCGAGTTCAAGTAGTTTGCGAGACAGTTTGACTCACTTATACTACTAGTTTCAGGTGCATATCGAGAATATATTTTTTTTATAATTTCCCTAAACATAGGGGTGCATAGCATAATTGATAACCAAAAGAAATTATGGGCTAAGGATGCTCAATGATACTAGTGAAATCACTAGGTTATATTGGATAATTGCCACTTGTCAGATTTAATTTCCTTAGGGATTTCCTGCGGCACCAAATGAAAATCAAGCCAAAGAAATGTGCTCCGTGATGAATCCGTTCCTCGCTTGAAAAAAAGGTAAAAGGACAGTCAATCACAGGACAGATTTTTTTCTCTCTCTCTAGTAATTGTATATACACATACAGTCAATTACACACATACATATAAATCAATTTGCTTGAAAATCACGCAAGCTGTGATTGTGAATCTCATTCATCCACGTGCTGTGCGTGAATCATTGGTGTGATTTTTTTGTGGGCATCTCAATTCTCGCGGACAGTAATTTCCCACCCATGCAATAAACCCTTCTATTATTATTAGTATTATTATTATTATTATTATTATTGATTTATTTTTTCTTTCTTGACAGTGAGTCTTTGGTGCATGTTGTCAGAGATGATACTGTGATGTGTGGATATAGCAGCACTGCTATCCAATGACACAGGTGGCAATCTGCCATTGGTCTGACCCATGAGACTGTTGATTTTGGGTGAGCTTAAAAATCCTGGGCTGGGAAGTGGTCTAAACAGTGCCAAGTGGATGTGCAAATCAAGTTTCAAAAATGTCGCCAGCCAATGAGAGCACAGATTTAGATCTCCAAAGGACCCTTTCTCCCCAGCCTCATATTTATACGACCCAACAAGCCCAGCCTCAAGCACCCATCTACACATCTCAACTCCTTTAATTTGAATTCTTCTTCATCTCACTGCTCTACCAAAATTCTCCAATGGCTCTCTCTTCTCCTTCCCTCGCCGGAAAGGCGGTGAAGCTCGCTCCGTCTGCCCGTAACTACGAGGAAAACTTTTGGCAACCCCATTCCCTCCGGGAGCCCATGGTACGGCTCAGATTGCGTCAAGTACTTGGGCCCGTTCTCTGGCGAGCCCCCATCCTACCTCACTGGTGAATTCCCCGGGGACTACGGTTGGGACACCGCCGGGCTTTCCGTGGACCCAGAAACCTTTGCCAAGAACCGTGAGCTCGAGGTGATCCATCGCAGATGGGCCATGCTTGGCGCTCTGGGCTGCGTCTTTCCCGAGCTTCTGGCCCGCAGGCCGTGTGGTTCAAGGCCGGCGCACAGAGTGGAGGCACTTTTTCCATGACATTTCAAGAGAAATAAATTAAAAATATTTATAATTTTTATTTTTATTTTTATAATTTATCATATAAATTGTAATGAATTTTATCTCGCCAAATTCATACCAATTTAAATTGAAAGTCGAAACTCTAAGATATTCAAGAAATGAGACCAATAATTAATGTGCAACCAGAAGACGAGCAGGCAAATAAACAAGATTGAGAATTGGGATGTAAAAATCTAAATCAATGATTTTGGGTATTTTCAATAATTAAAATCTTACAATGAGTAAATTTCATGTAAATAATTTACAATAATTTGTACCTCATTTCAACTCAAAGGTCCATATTTCTCTATATATAATTATCTTCTATAGACAATCTCTAAACGAACAAGAGGGAAGAAGGGAAAAAAAAAATAGTTGAACGGGACAACACAAGAATGTAGGGGCATAGGAAATGACTCTCTTATTCCAATAATATTTCCAATCCTATTAATGTCAAAAATTTATCAAGGGCAAATAATTCGTTGTAAAATACGTGAATTAGACTACTTAAGTTTACCCTGACATGGGCTTGTTATCCAATAATTATCTAAAAAGAATAAAGGTTTGAGAATGGTAAAGAATTGGAACCTATGTCTTGCTCCAGTTATTATCACAAGTGTTAGCTCTTGCTATACTTGGCTCCACCCACCAACCTATTTTGCAGAAAGGATGAGAATCCATGTTAATGAGACTAAATATATCATTGTCAAATGCATTTAAAGAGTAAATATCATTTCTTTCTCAGCACTAACCTTTCCATTGTCATTTCATGGGTACGAGTTAATAATAGTTTGAAGCTTTAGAGATTTAATGGAGTGTCCAATTGTAGTAATAGGGACCACTATATCGGCATCCACACTGGACAGAGTTCCGATTAGAAACCATGATCAAGTAGAAGACGAATAGTTGGCCACATTAAAATGTTTTAGACACTAACCCTGAAAGCAATGAGCAAAACAATTCCAAGACAACACAATAATAACATAAATGCTACATGATCTACATTTGAAATAAGAAAATCTAAATCAATACAATTATATTCCAAAAGAACTGTTGTGCTTTTATGGTTAAAAATAGCATGCCTTAAATATGAAATTAGCTAAAAGTAAACAAGAAACTTTCAAAATTATAAAAACTTTCTGTGAACAAACTAAGTCAACCTAGTGGCAAGAGCAAGTCTAACAAATTTCACTGAAGCCTTAAGTGAGAAATTCTCAAATTGAATGGTGCTTATCAAAAAGTTAGATAAAAGATCAGAAATACCTATTAAATATCTAGAATAGTCTACTGTGAATATGCAGTTCAATTCCAAGAATTTTTTTTTTTTTTTTAGAATTGTACAATATATCTATAACTTCATTTTGTGATATGTCCATTTGAGGAACAAATATAGTAGAACGAGTAAGACAAAGAGGATCCAACAGTGAGAAATAATGATAATTGTCAATAATTAACTCATCTTGGACCAACAAAATTTTAATAATTAAATAGAATTTCTCATAAAACACCAAAATATTTCAATAACACAATAGCCCTGATGAAGAAATTGAGAAAACAACCTAACACCCACCCCATCCTTAAAGCCTAGTTAAGTCAGTATAGTTTCTTCGAATATTTCAAAAGCATCTAAACCAATTCATGAAGATTATGTACTAACCAATGTAGTGAATCATCTAAGTAACAATAATTTACATACTAACCAATGGAGTACTGAATAATTTATGGGTTATACTGTCAAACAAAAATAACTAATAGACCACATAATTGAAGTATTTTCATAGTGGACATAAATAAAGGTAGGAAAAACCTATTCTTATCATGAAGAAAAAGAAATTCTTCAAATATAATGTTAAGATTTTTACCATAAGTATTTTCACTTTTAAGTTCAAAATTGAATATTTCATATTTATATAAAAATAACATAAAATTTTTTCAAGATTTGAAATTTTCACAAAAGATGTCATTACTAAAAACAAATGTGAATTTTAAACTGGAAATAATGATTTGATGTATTTAGATTAGTTACAAGAACAAACACAAAATTGAAGAAAGGATTATACATATTTGCCCCAAGTTAAGCTCTTAATACCATATAGAGGTCATTCCTTCTAAGTGCTTGAATGATCTTATTTAGCACTCAACTTGGTCATAAATCAACTTGAAGGAAATGACTACGTTTCTGTTGTTAGGCGTAGATATGGAGTTAAAAGAAAATATAGGTCTGTTGACCCATATTGTGTTCAAAACCATTATCTTGATGGGCTATATTTCATTTGTCACAAATTAAACATTTAAGAAAGGAAGTGGGGAACTATATGTTGCTACTAAGCGTTGAAACTTTTTGACTTATCAAAGGAAGTAAAATCTAAAACCATTTTAATGAGATGAACAATTATAACACAACAATTATACTAGGAAATGACATTGTAGGACAAATACAAAAGTTAATGAATTTATGTAATACAAAAGAAGAATTTCAATTTACATTTTAGCTTCTATGATGTCACTAGTTGCATTATTAAGCAACATTTTCTTCAATATGATGAATTTTCCTGGCATATGTAAGGATAATCGCAAAAGGAATACTATTTAATTAATCTATTGCATAAGAATCATCAAATGCGATCAATTTTGACTCTTAAAAAAAAAAGGTATAGGATGAAAAAATGAATACGTGAAGCAGATTAGAAACTATCATGCGTGCACAAGCACGGACACGCACACACACACGCGTGCGCGCGCGCACACACACACACACACACAAAACACAAATTAAAGAAAAAGCACACTTTTATACAGCTGATAGTGTTAAAAATTTTATGAACACAAATCTCACGAGGATCTCCACTGCAACTTATGATTGTTGTGTCATTCCAAATAAAATTTAAAGAGAGAAACAAAGATCAAATAAAAAATAAAAGAGGGAAAGGGAGAAGAAAAAGAATTAGGAAGCGATAAAAGAGTTCTTTTTACCAAACTTACTTAAAAACTATTATCTATCCCTTCGCCTCTTCGTGCCATTAACCCATAACTTTCCCATTCATGACCACCGTCAATACTACTCTAGTGGCGCCACCTCCCCTTTTTATCATCTCCACCCCTCCTTCCATAGTGTTTTAGTGATGGTCACCCAATCTGCTGAAAGATCAATCCTTCACATAATTTTTAGTGCAAACAAATACCCATGATTGTGCATGGTTGCTGGGGATATGTGACAACTTAACAATTTTTGTCCATGCTTAGCCTAGAAATGAGGATAGTAGCCTAATTTTGGGAGAGAAAGAAAAAGCTTACAGAATCACCAGGTAGAGTTGAACTATTGATTTCGGTAATGCAAGACAAATGGAGTCAAACAACATAATGGTAATAAAATGATAAAAAATAGATATAGAGAGATGGGGAAGAGGGAGAGATTGGTGATGACTCTTTGAATTCTACTGAGCAAGAGAGGAAGTAGAAGAGGCATCTGGTCTTTACTTATTAGGAGTTCAAAAAGGGTTTTAGGAAAATTTGGAGAGGTGCACCGAATGGACAAGTAATGGACTCTTCAATTATGGGTCTTGGGATATGGAGGGGATTAAAACTTTGTAAAAATAACAAATGGAGGGTAAGTTTGGAATTTCAATTTTTGTCACCTAAGAACTATCATAATTTTCTCTTTATGATTCTAGGAATAATTTAGTTTAATTAAATATTTTTGCAGTTGAAAGCTGTGGAAAATTACTATTATATTTAATAAACTCCACCAAACTTCATTCAAAGAGAAAATATGCCATCAGTTTGACTGCAATAAATATATTTAGGACAAACAATCTGATGTTGTTTATTGGACTCAAATGTTCCTATGTTTTTTATGTTCCATCCTTCAACAAGTTCTTTTTCTTAAAAAAAAAAAACATCCTTCAATACTTCTTTATTCTATTCTAGAAAATGGCTTCGGTGCAATCATCAATCCTTACTCACTCCCCCCCCCCCCCCAAAAAAAAAAAAGAAAAGAAAAGAAAGAGAATTTTGATTTATTGTGATTGCATAAAACTTATGCGCCCTGTTCGACAATTTTTATTTTTGGCAAGTATGAAACTTTCAAACTCCAAGGTTATATTTTATTTATGAAATAGTTATTTCTAGTAATAAGATAGAAGTTAATGAAAAATAATACGGAACTCCAATAATGAACATCCGGAGACCCCAAATCAGATTTATCAAAACTCCAAACCCAAAATAAGATTCAACATGGTAGTGGATCCTTGACCTATTGCTTGACGTGAAGCACAAACTAAGAATATCAAATTAATGGATGAACGCCACAAAGGTAGCACCTTTGATAAGTTCGATGAAAGTTCAATGAAAAACTTGAAGAGAAATAAACCTCACTTATAATTGTATTCAGCAAAAATAATCATCTTTTAATACAATAGAGAGTTGACTACTTATAGAAAATAAAAGAAACCCATGACATCAGTTTGACCAATAAAAATAAGCTATGACATCAATCTGGCCAATAAAATAATCCCACATAACCTTAAACATGTCATGTCATTTAATGAAACATGTGCAAGTCACATACCATGTGTCATTTAATGAAACATGTGCAAGTCACATGTCATGTGTCATGTCATTTAATGAAACATGTGCGAGTCACATGTCATGCTTAATCGACACAATTGGCCCACTATTTAATCCATAAAAATTTCCCAAATAGCCCTTATTGGCTTAAGGTTCCAACTTCACATGCCTTTAGACAATTTAGCATCTTAGGCTCTTCAAGAAAGTCTTTTTCTTTAGTGTCCATGGCCCTCATTGACTCTTACTCAAGCAACTTCTCGATTAGTCCTTGCATAGCCTCCTTGACCTTCTTGGCTCTTACTCTTGTGATGGGTCCGCTTGGCATGTGCAAATCATCGTGTGCAATTGGAGCTTGTGGGTTCATATCATTCCCCCTCTCTTCAAAAAGATTCGTCCTAGAATCATCACCTACATCAAAAAAGGATAAATCAGAAACGTTGATAGTTGCATTGACCTTATACTCACCTGGTAGATCCAACTTGTATGCATTATCGTTGATCTTTTCTACCACTTGAAAATGTCCATCACCCCTTGGGTGTAGCTTTGTTTTCCTTTTAGTAGGAAACCTCTCTTTTCTCATATGCGCCCATACCCAATCTCCCGGTTCAAAAGTAACAAACTTGCGCCCCTTATTAGCTTGAGATGAATATTTTCGGTTCTTCTTTTTGATGTGCTGTCGTGCTTGTTCATGGATCCTCTTCACCAAGTCAGCCTTGTGTCGTCCGTCTAAGCTAGCTATCTCATTCACAGGTAGCGGCATCAAATCCAATGGAGTCAAAGGATTAAAACCATAAATAATTTCAAATGGAGAAAAATTAGTAAAAGCATGCACAGTTTTATTATAAGCAAACTCAACAAGTGGTATGCATTCTTCCCATGATTTTAAATTCCCTTGAATGACTGCACGCAATAAGGTTGCTAAAGTCCGATTAACTACTTCAGTTTGATCATCGGTTTGAGGATGACAAGTAGTAGAAAATAATAGCTTAGTTCCTAACTTTCCCGACAAAACCTTCCAAAAGTAGATAAGAAATTTAACATTCCTATCACTCACAATTGTCCTAGGAATGCCATGCAATCGCACAATGTCTCTAAAAAATAAATTGGCTATATTTGTGGCATCATCAATTTTATGGCAAGGAATAAAATGTGCCATTTTAGAAAATCTATCAACCACCACAAATATAGAGTCCATACCCACTTTGGACCTAGGCAAACCTAATATGAAATCCATTGAAATGTCTACCCAAGGTTCACTAGGTACAGGCAAAGGAGTATAAAGGCCATGAGGTAAGACCTTAGACTTAGCTTGTTTACATGAAATGCATTTAGAACAAACTCTCTCTACATCTCTACGCATATGTGGCCAAAAGAAGTGTTCATGTAGAATATCTAAAGTGTTTTGTACCCCAAAATGTCCCATCAAACCCCTGCTATGTGACTCTCGCACAAGCAATTCTCTTAAGGAGCAGTTAGACACATCAAGTCTATTCTCCCTAAACAAATATCCATCATTCCTATAGAATTTATGACACGCAACTTTAACACATGCCTCGTACACATTAGAAAAATCAGAATCTTTAGCATATAAATCCTTTATGTACTTAAAACCCAATAGCTTTGTGCTAAGTGTAGTAATTAAGGCATACCTGCGAGAAAGCGCATCAGCCACGACATTTTCTTTCCCCTGCTTGTACTGAACGACATATGGGAAGGTTTCAATGAACTTTACCCATTTGGCGTGGCGACGATTTAGCTTACCTTGCCCCGTCAAATGCTTTAATGATTCATGATCAGAGTGGATCACGAATTCTCTAGGCCACAAGTAGTGTTGCCACGTCTCCAATGCCCTCACCAAGGCATACAGTTCTTTATCATACGTGGAGTAGTTCAATGCTGCCCCATTGAGCTTTTCACTAAAATATGCAATGGGACGCTTATCCTGCATCAAAACAGCTCCAATACCAATCTCGGAGGCATCACATTCAATCTCAAAAGCTTTAGTGAAATCAAGTAAAAGCAACAATGGAGCAGAACACAACCTATCTTTAAGCATTTTAAAGGAATGTTCTTGCGCATTACCCCATTTAAACCCCACGTTCTTTTTTATTACTTCAATTAAAGGTGCAGCAATGGTGCTAAAATCTCTCACAAAGCGCCTATAAAAACTAGCCAACCCATGAAAACTACGTACATCAGTCACAGATTTAATTGTTGGCCAATCTTTTATTTTCACTTTTTCCTCATCCATTTCTACGCCTTTAGCACTCACCATATAACCCAAGAAAATAACCTTTTCCATGCAAAAATTACATTTCCTTAGGTTAGCAAACAATTTTTCTTTTTTAAGAACATCTAGCACACCTTTCAAATGATCCAAGTGATCATCAAGATTCTTGCTATACACTAGGATGTTGTCAAAGTAGACAACAACAAATCTGCCTATAAATGCACGCAACACATGATTCATCAAGCGCATGAAAGTACTAGGTGCATTGGTCAGACTAAAGGGCATAACCATCCATTCATACAAACCGTACTTTGTCTTAAATGCAGTTTTCCATTCATCTCCCGGTTTCCTTCTTATTTTATGGTAACCACTTTTTAAATCAATTTTAGAAAAGATGCAAGAGCCATGCAGTTCATCTAACATATCATCTAGTCTAGGGATAGGATGGCGATACTTTACAGTGATTTTATTGATGGCTCTACAGTCGACGCACATCCTCCATGATCCATCTTTCTTCGGTACCAGTAGCACGGGTACTGCACACGGAGTCATGCTCTCCCTCACATGCCCTTGGTGCTGCTCCTATAGGCTGTACCGTTGGGAATCATAGCCCCGGGGATGAAGTCAATCTGATGCTTAATTCCTCTAATTGGTGGCAAACCATTGGGCACGTCCACAGGAAAGACATCCTTGTATTCCTGTAGCAAAGAAACAATAGCACTAGGCAAGGAAGAGGTGAGTTCGTTAGTGCTCAAATATGCCTCCTTGTACATGAGTACAACTAGAGGTCTTTGTGCATAAAAAGCTTTCATACACTCTTTTTCTTTTGCATACAAACTTACTTTTTCCTCTCTCATTGTTTTTCTCTCATTTTTACCACTCTTTTTTTTTTTTTTCTAATTTCAATGCTCTCTACCTCTGCTTTTGTTTTATTGTCAGTCTCTTTTTTGTTTTTCTCATCATTTGCTCTTTTCAATCTCACTTAATCTTCATACACTTGCTTAGGAGTCAATAGTACAAGGGTCACACTCCTCCCATCTTTTAGAAAGGAATACCTATTCTTGAACCCATAATGAGTGACACGTCAATCATATTGCCATGGCCTGCCCAATAAGATGTGACTAGCATGCATAGGGATCACATCACATAGAATCTCGTCAGAATATTTTCCAATTGAAAATACAATCAGAACTTGCTTATTCACCCTAACCTCCCCACAATCATTTAACCATTGAAGTTTGTAAGACCTAGGATGTTTTATGCATTTCAACCCCAATTTCTCTGCTAATGTGGTACTAGCTACAATAGTGCAGCTCCCTCCATCGATGATCATGCTACACACCTTATCATGGATGTAACATCGAGTATGAAATATATTCTCACGCTACTCCTCATTTTCATCTTTCACCACATGCATGTTTAAAGCTCTTCTAGTTACTAATGCCTCGCCATGGACAACATACTCAACATCACTAGAATCTTATAGTGAAATCATGGACTCATGATCACTCTCTTCATCATTAGTCTCAATAGTACCATCATCTCTCATAATCATTGCTCTTTTATTTGGGCATTGTGATGCAATATGGCCAGTCCCCAAACACCTAAAACACTTGGTATTTCTGTACCTACTAGATTGAGAAGAAGTTATACCTTTTTCATGGCTGCTCACTTTGTCTTTGCCTTTCTCCTTCTCTTCCTTGGATTTGGAAACAACCATTTCTTCTTTTGATTTCTCCCAATTCGGTTTCCATGTGGAATGGGAAGCCGAAGTTGTTGTAGCATGCTTGTTTCCACCCTTGTGTTTGAGTTGCCTTCCTACTTTCATTGCCATATGCACCATGTCCTCTAACTCCACATAGTGCTGCAGCTCCACTATGTTAGCAATCTCCCGGTTCAACCCACATATGAATTGTGCAATTGTAGCTTCTCTATCTTCCTCAATATTTGCCCGAATCATAGCTGTCTCCATCTCCTTGTGGTAGTGCTCCACACTTTTGGTACCATGGGTAAGGCTTTGAAGACGTTGGTGTAAGTCTCGGTAATAGTGGTTTGGTACAAATCGCTTCCTCATCACCGCCTTTATTTCAGCCCACGTCTCAATAGGTCTTTCCATGTTTCTATGCCTACTAAGAAGAATTTGATCCCACCATACCAGTGCGTAGTCAGTGAACTCCACAGCTGCCAATTTCACCTTCTTTTCTTTGGAGTAGTTATGACACTCAAAAATGAGCTCAACCTTCCTCTCCCATTCAAGGTATACATCCGGATTATTTTTTCCTTGAAAAGGAGGAATCTTCATTTTGATGCTTCCGATGTTTCTATCGATGTTATCTCTCCCCCTTGGCTCCCATCGAGGTTGTAGCTCTTGCCTAGCATCTCGATAAGCAAATCTGCCCATACTGTCATGTTCATTATTGCTACCTATATCATGTTCAAATTTAGCAATTGGAGGAGTATGTGACCTTCGCCGCCTTTCATTGGACTGCTCTCTTCTCAGTCCATCAATTGCAACGTCTTGTCTATCCAATCTATCTCTGAACTCCCCAAAAACCGTATTGAGTCTTTCAAACTGCTGTTGATTGGCTTGCAAGGTGAAGAATGAGTCTTGTGGCGAGTTCTCATTCTCACTACCTTTGCTGGAAGTTTCAGCGCCAACCACCTTTCTACTCATAATTTCAAACCTGCAAAAAGGATATTAGAGTGAAAAACAAAAAAAAAAAAATTCCTCACTCTCTCCCTTATGTGTTTACCCTCAAAACAATGACACTCAACGCTCGTGTTTTTGACACAATTTTTGTTTTTTTGTTTTTGGCTTTTTCCCTCTAATACGCTTACACACTCGTGCCTCTTACCACTCAGGATTTCTCTTTTAGTTCTTTAATGAACTAATGCCAAACAAATCAAACGCAACTAAATCAATGAAAACAACTAAATCAAGACACGAAACAACGAAAGAAAGACAAAAAGAAGTCAAGAAAAACAATAATGACGCAAATGGAGAAAAAGAAATTCAATGGAACAAAGTAACCAACTCGACCAAGGATATTTTCAAACACAAATCAGAATAATAAGCTACTGTGTCCTCTTTCTTTTCTTTTCTTTTTTTTTTTTGAATGCAAAATACTGCCTTTTCTCTTTTCTTTTCTTTTTTGAATGCACAAAATGGTTTTTTTTTTTAATGTGCTTTAATCGGCCTTACTGTATTTCTTGCAACGACAAAAGATTCAATCTTGGTGCTAGACGATATTAAAGAAGAGATGGAAAATTTCGAAAACAAGAAAACAAGATAGGTAGATCGGATGATAGAAGAATATGAAATAAGGATAAATGATTATAAGATAAAAGAATTTTTGAAAGCAAACAAGAAAAATAAGATAGATAGAACTTGATTTGAACCAAAGCTCTGATACCAAATGATATGGAACCCCAAGAATGAACGTCCGGAGACCCTAAATCAGATTTATCAAAATCCCAAACCCAAAATAAGATTCAACATGGTAGTGGATCCTTGACCTATTGCTTGACGTGAAGCACAGACCAAGAATATCAAATTAATGGATGAATGCCACAAAGGTAGCACCTTTGATAAGTTCGGTGAAAGTTCAATGAAGAACTTGAAGAGAAATAAACCTCACTTATAATTGTATTTAGCAAAAATAATCATCCTTTAATACAATAGAGAGTTGACTACTTATACAAAATAAAAGAAACCCATGACATCAGTTCGACCAATAAAAATAAGCTATGATATCAATCTGGCCAATAAAATAATTCCATATAACCTTAAACATGCCATGTCATTTAATGAAACATGTGCGAGTCACATGTCATGCTTAATCGACAAAATTGGCCCACTATTTAATGCATAAAAATTCCCCAAACAGCCTTTATTGACTTAAGGTTCCAGCTTCACATGCCTTTAGACAATTTAGCATCTTAGGTTCTTCAAGAAAGTCTTTTTCTTTAGTGTCCATGGCCCTCACTGATTCTTGCTTAAGCAGTTTCTCGATTAGTCCTTGCATAGCCTCATTGACCTTCTTGGCTCTAGCTCTAGTGATGGGTCCGCTTGGCATGTGCAGATCATCCTGTGTAATCGGAGCTTGTGGGTTCATATCAAAAAATTTGAAAATGAATGTCATAATTATTTTCCCAAATTATTTTTTATCTATTCCGGATTATTCCATCCCACATGAAATTTGAAATGAATAAATACTTTCTTAGTAAAATTTGTTAGTAATTATTACTTGTCTATTTGGATTCATAAAAAGTTTTTAGATTATTATTACTTTATGATAATAATATATATATTTATTTATAAAAATTATCAAATTTTTTTATAATAATGATTATATTCCTAAAAATAAGTATTCTATGATTTGAATATAACCTAACTGTTTGGATTACTTAAAAAATAACAATTCAAAAACAATTGGGTTATGTTCTTAACATCACGTGAGCTGAGTTTAAAAGTTAAGAGGCAACATATACTCAATTTTTTTAAACTTATGTTGATCTTTAAAAAAATTAGCACATTTAAATTCAATGACATATCCTTATTTAGTCACCCTTTTGAAACCAACTTCTGATGGCTCGTTTGGTTCAATATAATAGTTATTTTTTAAAATAAGAAAAAAATATAATTTAAATTTTGGGAATCCAGGGAATAATTATTCTTTATTATAATTTCATTGAGCATGTAATAAGAATGGAATAAAATTTCCATGATGAAATTCGGAATAATTATTCCTTATCTATTCCTTATTATGAACTTATAAAATATTTCACATTTTTAATTGTTTTATAGTAACAACATAATTTTTTTTTTTTGATTTACATAGGAACTCCAGCCACCAACAAGCACTTCGGACCCCCTGGTGTAGCACCAAACCTACGGATCAGCGTCCTCCGCCCCCAAGTCTCGCTGATCAGGCACCAAACCTAACTAATTATGATTAACCTGCAAAAAATTATGGAAATAAACACTCCTCAAACTAAACATAACTTAAATTGTGAGCAAATTTCAAAGAAGAAAACATTAAAAAAGAAACTTACTGCATAAGTTCTTTTTATATGTTTTTACTTTCTACTGCATAATTGCATTTTTTTTTTCCAGTAAAATCGTTTTTATATTGATTGATAATGTCTCTTACAAATATCATCATGTTACATTTCAGAGCACAAATTTCTGGTTTAGATTTGAATGAATTTAGATCAATTTTAATATAATTTTGTGTTACATTCAATCCAAATCAAATACAATTCTAAATCGAAACACTGTCCAAACATGGGGCCATTGAAACTCATTGAAAAGTAATGAGCTTTCTCTTTATGACATTAAAACTTCTTTTTAACTTGTAATTAAAGTCGTCACCAAAAAAAAAAAAAGAGATATCATGCTATTTAAAATTAATAAATCCACTAAAAGAATAATCAAATGAGTTGGGCTTCATCCCATTCCAACCGAGCCCAACTCATTTCCTCTAGACTGGTGCCCTAGTTTCGACCATGCGCCCGCTGTTCAGATAATCACATGGAAAGCAGCCGCCCTCTTGTGTTTTGAATCCATTCCTTCCAAAATTCAAATCCTGCCCGCCTTCTCTCTGTGCATATAGTCATCCCCGCAAGCCTAAACACCCAATCGATCAACAAACATGCACCCTCCTTCCCTGCACGCTGGATTTTTCTCCTCTCTCAAACGGGTACGCATTTTCAAACTTCTTCTTCTTCTTCTTCTTCTTCTTCTTCTTCTTCTGTGTAGTTTAGTTTTTGACTCATCTTAACAGGTGGAGAAAAGGTTGAAATTGGAAGACCCTTCGCAATCGCAAGAAAACAACCAAACATTAACAGAGTCTCTCAGCTCACCCATCTATCTCCCCTCGGACCAGCTCAAACCCAGCTCAACCCGTCTTCAAGACAGTGAGCCCCCCGGTGAATTCCTTTCAAATTCATCCGAATTCACGCCAATCCACGAGGACCCACCTCAATCGAAAGGCGTAGATTGCCCGCAGAATACCGTCAGCGAGGCCAATGACCTCGTGATCGACGACATCGAACGGCTAATTCAGCTTCTGGGTTTATCAGATTGCAGAGAAGAAGAGAGAGAAAGGGTTGGTTTGGTTTCCAAGTGTAATGGTGGTAGTGGTGAGCCTTGCCATTGTGATGCTGGGTTTTATGAAAAGATTGTTGGGGTGAAAGGGCCTAAGTGTGTGAAGGAAGTGGAGAGGTTGGAGGGTTGGATTAAGCACTTCTCAACCGGTGGTGGTTGTAGTGGGGAGGAAAAGAGAGAGCCCTTGAGATTAGCCCATTTGCTTTTGGGCAAAGCTGCTTTTCTCTCTGGAAATGGTTGTGGTTTTGAAGGGTTTGAATTCCCTTCAACTGTACAAGAATTTTTGCAGAATGATCCTCCGACGGATTGTTAAAGAAGCATATACTGTTGAAATTCACTAATGTTCGACGAAAAAAAAAGAGCAAAAATCATCATAATTCCTTTCTCATTCTCCCTTCATTACTTGTGTTACTGAGTTAACAGTTGTACAAATATCAACCCAGAAATAAGAAATATCGAATACAAGTAGCTCATTTACTTTGATCTCAACTTGTGTCGCCTTATTTATGAACCAGATGAAGAAAATGATATTGCTGTTAATGCTATCTTGCCCTTAGCTTCAACAAGGAAGACGAGACTTCATTCACATCAGGTCGATGGCTTGGTTCCGGACTGGAGCATGATAAGACCAATTTAAGGAGATCTGTAATTATTTCCACATGCTTCTCCGAGGTCTTTGAAGCTATACAGGGTTCTACAACTTGAAGAAGCTGGTTCCTTCCACTTGCAAGGGTTCTCTCCACCAGCTGATGCAGAGTGTTTGGGAAACCATCCTCTTGTGTGAGTCCTGTTGGCCTCTGTATGCCAACTCTACTAACACGAATTCAAACACAAGTTTCAGTGGTGTAAGAGATAACAATTCTAAAGGCAATCACTCCTAGCCAAAGTTTATTAATCAAGGCCGTAAATTTAAAATTGCTTTTATTGTGTATCGCAGTAATTGAATCAAATAACTCTCCATCTTCCCACTCTCCTTCTATCTTACCAGATACAACATAAAACACAATATGAAGAACAGAAAACAACAATAAAGAGATTCAAAGCATGCAGTTCACATGAAGTTATGCTAGTTAGAGGATTTGTGAAAATAAAATAAAGTTGGTGCTTAATAAACTCTTATTCAAGTCCAAAGTTAATTGATTTGAGTTCAGTTAGATTTCACCTTCATGGAAGTATAATTATCTTTCAAGTTACAACCTGCCAACTTTTCTGAAAAGTTCAAATTGGAAGGAGATATGCATGGTGGTACAACATTTAATGACTTTCCATCTTTCAGGGAAATAAAATAGGTTTACCATGCACAGCGTGAAGCAAGACCTTATCAAACTTTATCCTCTAGCGAATAGTTTTCCCCTGGACTGGAGACATGCTAAAGAAACGTATATTGACAAATTGGGGTAAAATATTACATGGGGACAAGTAGCCTATGCTGCCTTCAAAAGCTGATGAGGAGGAAATTCTTCCATTTAGGGGATGCACACCCACATCCAGTACTCTAGCTG